>NW_019396620.1:62198-166979 GCF_000591075.1 Eurytemora carolleeae | reverse complement strand
GAATAATTTATATGTTGAAGGATTCGATGATTATCAATCAATCAATCAATCAATCAATCAATCAATCAATGATTCAACCAATCAATCAATATATTAAGCGCGTACCATTTTTTTAAAAATTCAAAGTTGAATTTTCTACTAAATTTTAATAAAACTAGACTTTTGGGGCGCTTCGCGCCCATCTTCTATTTCAATTGTGACAATGTTCTTTTTGAGTATATTGTAAAACAAATAAAAAAGATCACGGATTTCATCTTAAATTATGTGGATTTTCAAAATTTTCAAAAATTTAATTAAAATCGAATTTTAATGGAGGCATATTTTTGAAAATTTGAACATTCATAAACCTTCCCTGGGGCACGTGAAGACTTTTGTCCCAATCGGCTCAGCCTTTTTGACGTTTGTTGGATACAAACAGACAGATAGACAAACAAAGTATACATATACTAGACTTTAAGAGCGCTTCGCGCCCATCTTCTATTTCATTTGTAGTCATTTTCTCTTTAAATACATTGTAGAACAAAACTAAAATAATTCGAGGAGTTTATAAAAAATTTTGTGGATTTTCATAATTTTCAAAAATCGAATTTTGTTAGAAGCAAATTTTTGAAAATTTAATAATTCATAAACCTTCCCTGGGATCACGCGAGGCCCCATAAAAAATTTGGGCCCGATCGGTTCAGCCGTTTTGACGTTTAATGGATACAAACAACAAGCAAACACCCAAACAAACAAACAGACACCCAGACAAGCAAAGTATATATAAAGATATAGATTAGGTTTCATCACATGACCGACTAGGGTTTGGGGTGGTGAGCGGGGGAGGGGGGGGTGCTATGGACACGCCTCAACACGGAAACGTCTCAACGCGGAAATGCCTCAAAAAAAAACGGAAACCCCTCAAAAACCGGTTTTTTGAGGCGTTCCCGCAATTTCTGTAAGAAAAACGGAAATCCCTCAAAACCCAATTTTTGAGGGGTTTCCTCTTTATTTTGAGGCGTTTCCTAAATTTTTTGAGGGGTTTCCGCTTTTCACCTGACAATTATTTTTGAGGAAATTCCCAATATTTTTGAGGGATTTCCCAATATTTTTGAGGCGTTTCCGCAAAATTTTTGAGCTGTTTCCGTATTTTTAAAAACTTGATTTAGTTGAGGTATTTCCTCTTTTTTTGAGGCGTTTCGGTTTTTTGAAAAAACTTTTAAAACTTTATTTTGTTGAGGCGTTTCCGTTGTTTTAGCACCGTGGGGGGGGGGTTTTTTAAAAAACTTTGAAAATACCGACCTGTGATGGACTGGCAGTTTCCTCCTTGATGGCACTATGGACATGAACTGGATCCGATCTCCTTCCCCCTCCAGGTTTACCAGCTGGGTGTGATTGATGGATTGAAGATGATGGTTGGTTGATTGATTGATGAGTTGCTAGATGTGGTAGAATGGATTGAAGGTGCAAGAAGTTAGAATTATCCTCCTCTGCATGTTGTCTGACAAAAAAGTGGAAATATTTTTTTTAAATTTTCGATGCTCCGTCTCGAGGGGAAAATTAAAGTTTTTCACCCATTTTCCCCCTAAACATCATTTCTTTTCCCCAACCAAATACAATCCTAAAAAATTATGCTTGCCGGAGCGCAAACATACAAATACCTAGAGGAAAAAACTATTTTCAAATGATTTTCAAACGATTTTTAAGATTTAAATGAAGATCTAGAGGAAATATAATGCAAAATTTGGCATCAAAAGGCATGTTTTTTTATACTTTTTACCCAAAACTTTATTTATTTACCCTTAAAAGTCTAAGTATCCATACAGAGGTGTATATTTTCTTTAAAAATCATCATTTTTTGAAATTTTTTTTTCCACCGGAAAAAAGTTATTCTAATTTTTTTTCTGGTGGAAAAAAAAAATTTAAAAAAAGGATAATTTTTTAAAGAAAATATACGCCTCTGTATGGATACTAAAGAACTATCCCTTCCTAGTTTAACTACTTGTTTTTGTTCGTTTAATTTATATAAAAAACATATTCGCTCATATCAATAATATATTTGGTAGCTATAGCTGGCCAGACGGCTCGACCAAATTGACAAAAAAAAATTGAGGGAAACCGTGGGTACTCTTGGGGTAACAAAGGCTAAACAGAATTCATTTTTTTTTCAATAATCAAACTATATTTTTTTTTCATTCCCGACCACTTCTCTAGTATATATAATAGATAAAAATATTCCTAACCTGATACTGTTGAGAATTTCAATAACATGAGGAGGGTAGGGGTGAGGATTATTCAGTACTGAGCTCAGGTACCTAAATCATGATAAATTAACCCATATCATACAAAATTAACCTAAATCATACTAAATTAACCAATATCATACAAAATTACCCTAAATCATACTAAGTTAACCCATATCATACAAAATTAACCTAAATCATACTAAATTAACCTGAATCATGATAAATTAACCCAAATCATACTAAATTAACCCATATTATACAAAATTAACCTAAATCATACAAAATTAAGTTATTAACCATATTAAGCACAAAAAATCATATTGAAATATTAAAGGGACTGTAGGCGTAATTTCAAGTGACCCTCCATTTATAGAAGAGCATGCCCAATGCACTAAGGTACTCTTTAAACCTTTCGGCGACTGACTTAACTCTAGAATGAAGTTCAATTTACCGGAACATAGAACACCTTGCAAACAAAGTTATCAACACTAAACTATCCTTGACCAAGATTTAAACGGTATTGATGTGAATAGAACACATGAAAATACGCCAACGGTCCCTTAAATTACAACGAGTTTTTTGTCATTTCAATTTTTATTTCGATCATTTCTTCTAAAATTTCTGAACTTTTTCGTTTTTTTTCCACAGTTCACCGCTGATTATTATTAATCAATTATTTAGTCAATCCATCGTTCCATAAATCCATCATTACATAGATCCATCGTTCCATAAATCCATTGTTACATAACTCTATCATTACATAGATCCATTGTTCCATAAATCCATCATTACATAGATCCATTGTTCCATAAATCCATCATTACATAGATCCATTATTCCATAAATCCATCATTACATAGATCCATTGTTCCATAACTCTATCATTACATAGATCCATTGTTCCATAAATCCATCATTAAATAGATCCATTGTTCAGTCGTACAAGTTCGGTAATTGGATTTTTGACATTAAACATTTTTTTTATGACTTTTGGTTTAAAGCAGGAAAATGTTATAAATGTTATTATGAATTAAAGTTCCTCCTATATAATTTGGAGAACTTTCGGTTTCAATCAAGAAAATACTATTATGCATATATTATACATAATATACATATTGATGTATTCAAAAACAAGTATGGCCACACCCACAACATTATATCCACAATGATCACTGGGATCAATTCACAAACCTAGAAGACCCCATTCTTCCAGCAGATGATCATTAGTTCCTTAAAAAATCCTCTACATATTCCTAGATAGAACACTGAGGATCAACACACAAGTACAAGTAAGTATATGTATAGAGTTCCTCTTTTATATAATTTGGAGAACTTTCGGTTTCAAGCAAGAAAATACTATATTTGAGTTTCCCTCCCCAGTCTACACTCTACACCTATTGTTATGCGATAAATAAATTACTTAAGAGTATTCTCTGAATGTTTTCCTCCCTCCTTCAGAAACTGTCTCATACTAGAATCCATTCTGCGTCTGAAAATAAACAGTATCTTCAACAGTATCTTAAAAAGTATCTTAAAAATTATCTTAAAAATATACATATATTTTTTTAAAGATACTTTTTAAGATATATATTATATATATATTCGCATAATTATCTACAGGTTGTTGGCAAAATTAATCAAACTTAAATTACGTTTTTAATAATTGAATAGTTGAATGATATTTCTTAACATGAACAATGACCAATTTAACCTTGTTACGCATATTATTTGGGTTTCCACTCGGTTAGTATTCCCATACCACATCCCTCAGATTTCCTTTCCTCATGCCGGTACACTCGACCTCCATCCTCATCCCCTCGTTCCCTCATTTCCCTCATACTCCATCCTCACCTTCTCATTCCTCCATCCTTCATCCCCCTCATTCCTTCATCATTTATTCATCCTTCATCCCCTCATTCCTCCATCATCATCTTGCAATCTTATCCCTCATCCTGCAGCCTTATCCCCTCATCCTCATCCGCCACCCTCATATCCTCATTCTCCATCCTTCACCCTCCATACTCCCCTTATCCTCCTATCTAGCTACTTCTTCTCAACCTTCTCCACCATCTGCTTGATGGCCTCTGTGTATGCAACTCTATTCTTCCGCAGGTGCTCAACATGCGGAGACCTAAATCAAATAAATTATAAAAAATCCCGTTTTGAATGATAAAAATAAGTCAAATAAATTGAAAATCATTAAAATTGAGTAATTTAGCTACAATTCAATCAGATCTTGATCCTTGATTTTAAATACAAAACCAAAAACTATTTTAAAAAACCAGATAACCGATGCCCTATTAATAAAAAACAAGAGCCCCAATACTGATACAGTGATAATACTGATATAACAGATAACCCGCTCTTTCTCAATCTACCAAAACTGCTGTAGAATTAGATACCTGTTAAATCTGCAGACCAAGACGTCACGTGACACCTTGTTCCTATCAGGTATAACCTGACCCTCTATATATGATGCTGGAATATAGAAATCTGACCCACTGTAGATAAACAACTCAGGTACATCTGAAAATTGAAATTTATAATCTATATTTTATATATACAAGGTAGTAATCTCTTTTTGTTTATTTTCATATCTGATCAGAACTCAGAAACCCCTTGGACGATTTACCTTAAATTTTGATTGGGTAACTCGTTAGAACGACGGGAGTATATCTAGGTGGGTAAAACAATTTAGTTGGTCGACTTTTATTCCAGGCAAAGCTGGAGTTCCAAGCTAGTTTGTAAATAATATTATTCAAGCAATATCACAGAAGTAAGTAAAAATAAACAGTTCCTAAAATCATCCAATTTAAAGCAGAAAAAGCAACCCACGGTCTTGTCCTTGTAATGTAATACGCATGTAATGTCTTATCTATGTAATGTCTTATCCATGTAATGTCTTATCCATGTAATGTCTTATCCGTGTAATGTCTTATCCGTGTATTGTCTTATCCATGTATTGTCTTATCCATGTAATATGTCTTATCCATGTAATGTCTTATCCATTTAATGTCTTATCCGTGTAATGTCTTATCCGTGTAATGTCTTATTCATGTATTGTCTTATCCATGTAATGTCTTATCCATTTTATGTCTTATCCATGTATTATCTTATCCATGTAATGTCTTATCCGTGTAATGTCTTATCCGTGTATTGTCTTATCCATGTAATGTCTTATCTATGTAATGTTCTATTTAGATAATGTCCTGTCCGTCCTCACCTAATTTTAGGTTACGTGCCCAGTATCCACACCAAATATCATCCATAGTACTCAGCTAATTAAACACAAATCAGGGGTATGGGGAGACAGAGTAGAGGGGGGACGGAATAAAGATTTTAATGATTTTATGTTTATTCCTTGGCTTCTAACCCTTGATGTTTCCTAATAAAATTCCTCCAGCCCAGGTCTCTAAAGTCTATGGCACTTGTCATCACTGCCTTTCAAGGGATTTATGAAACTTGGGTTTCAGTCTCATATGCTTTATCTTGCTCAGTAAATTATCCCTTTAAAGGGACTGTAAGCGTAATTAAAATTAATCCTCCATGCAAAGATGACGATGCCCGATTTCCAACTGTGCCTTTGAAACCTTAATCCGAACAAAAATGTGGAAGATATTGTCATTTCTCCGAATCAAAAAGTGTTTTATTCTAATAATTTCTCCGTTGCTTCTTATTAAGCAAGAAATCTGCAAGCCACTAATTAATACTTGATCAATCAAAGCTTTCAAAAGTACCGTTGTAAATAAGGCATTGCCATCTGTTCATGGAGAGTCACTTGAAATGGTGAACTAAGTTGAACCACTGCTCTTGAACCGGCGCTCAGAAAAGTGGTTCAACTTAGTTTAAGTTGTTTACTATTCCCTAAATAATGAATTTGGTCACTAAATACAATTTAATAGCTTTATTTTCGGAGGAAATAAAAATTCCTACTATTTTCCTCTTGTATTAACATTTCATTATTCTTCATTAAATTGGGATATATAAATATATATTTTTTTAAATAGCTGTTTGTAAGCTTATGCCTAAAATTATTCAATTTTATTTTTAAGTTACATAATTTATTTTTCCAAAAAAGCGTTTGTTTTCTCTTAAAAAGAGAAAACGTTTTAAAGTATTAATTTTTTTTCGGGAAATCTTATTTTTTAAATTTTTCATAAATCCTTTGCCTGGGAAAGTGTCATTCCATCTCTCATTCTGGAGAACCAGTTTATAGCCGTCAATACTACAGTTCTAAACAATTAGAACCAGTTTATAGCCGTCAATACTACAGTTCTAAACTATTAGAACCAGTTTATAGCCGTCAATACTTCAGTTCTAAACAATGAGAACCAGTTTAAAGCCGTCAATACTACAGTTCTAAACAATTAGAACCAGTTTATAGCCGTCAATACTACAGTTATAAACAACTAGAACCAGTTTATAGTCGTCAATACTACAGTTATAAACAATTAGGACCAGTTTATAGCCGTCAATACTACAGTTTTAAACAATTAGAACCAGTTTATAGCAGTCAATACTTCAGATGTAAACAATTAGAACAAGTTTATAGCCGTCAATACTAGAGTTCTAAGCATTTAGAACCAGTTTACAGCCGTCAATACTACAGTTCTAAACACTTAGAACCAGTTTATAGCTGTCAATACTAAATTTATAAACAATAAGAACCAGTTTATAGCCGTCAATACTACAGTTATAAACAATAAGAACCAATTTATAGCCGTCAATAATACAGTTTTAAACAATTAGAACCAGCTTATAGCCGTCAGTACTACAGTTCTAAACAATTAGAACCAGTTTATAGCCGTCAATACTAAAGTTCTGAACAATTAGAACCAGTTTATAGCCGGCAATACTACAGTTTTAAACAATTAGAACCAGTTCATAGCCGTCAATACTACAGTTCTAAACAATTAGAACCAGTTTATAGCCGTCAATACTACAGTTCTAAACAATAAGAACCAGTTTATAGCCGTCAATACAACAATTCACAATTAGAACCATTTTATAGCCGTCAATACTACAGTTCTAAATAATTAGAACCAGTTTATAACCGTCAATACTACAGTTCTAAACAATAAGAACCACTTTACAGCCGTCAATACAACAATTCACAATTAGAACCATTTTATAGCCGTCAATACTACAGTTCAATTAGAACCAGTTTATAGCCGTCAATACTACAGTTCTAAACAATTAGGACCAGTTTATAGCCGTTAATACTACAGTTCTAAACAATAAGAACCAGTTTATAGACGTCAATATTACAGTTCTAAACAATAAGAATGAGAATCTGAAGGAAAAAAATGTTTTAATATTTTTAACCTACCAATTTTATATTCCCAAAAAATCTAAATATTTAAGGCCAAACATTTCAAATATACTGGTGAAAAAATACGATTTTAGAAGAGGGGGGGGGTGATATACTGAAAATATATATCCCTGCTATTAGGTTTACCTGCGTAGTGTCAACCTACAGGGTTACCCATAAAGAATGAGACTTAAAGCGACGACTGATTGGAGTTTGTTTAGCCTTTTTTCTCACAATCAGTGTTCCTTGCAGGACAAAATGCTGGGTTATTTCTGTGCTCTAACATTTAGTAAACTATTAATATTGAAAATTAAACCAAAAATCGAGCTTCAAATCGTCATATTTAAAGAGTTTTAATATTAGAAGGTTAAAGGGCATGTAAAACTGCACTTTAAATGTCTAAATTTTTCTCCTTATTACTTGTTGATACTTTCCCCCAAAAAAATAAACCAATTTATCCCAACTCCGAGTCAACCCCAGAGGTGCATATTTTTTTTAAGATTTTGATGATTTGAGGGAAAAAATAAGAAAAAATAGGAC
This sequence comes from Eurytemora carolleeae, assembly GCF_000591075.1. Taxonomy (NCBI): domain Eukaryota; kingdom Metazoa; phylum Arthropoda; class Copepoda; order Calanoida; family Temoridae; genus Eurytemora; species Eurytemora carolleeae. The sequence continues at coordinate 158,903 of NW_019396620.1, read as the reverse complement.
ATCGAAAACAAATCTTTTTGATCCTTTAAATCCAAAAAATTATTTATTTTCCCCAAATCAGCGAACAAAACTCCACTTCACGCAAACACATATAACTACTGGGGAAAAAAATAAGTTTCCGAAGAGGGAGGGGGAGAAAAATTATTTTCTAGAAAATATATACCCCTGGTCAAACTTCATAATAAAAGCATATATTGTGAGGGGGAAATGGGGGGATTAATTTGTTACCAAATATATACCCCTGTAAATTACCTAAATATAAATCTAGTTGGAAGGATAAACTCAATAGTTGGACAACCAAGGTGGGAGTAAAGTTGACCATACTAGATACATCTTTCAGATTTCAAGAGGATAACCAATTGGGAATTGGGATCTCTTACTTCACAGGATATGCGTCAAGTTGGGAATTGGGATGTTTTCTCACAATTTAGTAATTGGGATTTTGCACGACTCCAATTTGTAAATTGTTATAGTTAACTTATCTTAATGGATCTCTTTAAATTGGAAAATTGGATTACATCTTCATATATAAATATATAAAGTTGTAATCTCTGTTTGTCTGTTTGTTTGTTTGTCCGATCATAAATAAAGAACCCCTGGACCGATTTGCCTCAACTTTTTACTGTGTAACTCGGGAGAGCCACGGGAATGTTCTTAGCTTGGTTTTTAGTTTCTGAGTTGAGTTTTATAGCGAAAAGTTTGTTTCCCGGTTATTGTCGTCTAAGTGTTGGTGATCGGCATAAGTAACTATGAGTGCAACGCTGGGTTCCCAAGCTAGTTTAGAATAAACGTGGAAATTGGGATTACACATGATTACTCACAAAGCAGTAATTGGGATTAAGTGGAGATTCTTCTCAAATTGGGATTACATATGCTAATTTGGGAATTAAAGTTACTAAGGGTTTCTCCCAAAATAAGAAATATGAGGTTTAAAATAAAAAGAAACTGCGAGAAATGACAAACTGTTTGAATAAAATTGAAGACTGGATGCTAAATAGGGGTTAAATAAAAAGAATGAAAAAAAAATGATTTCAATACTTTAATTAAGAAACATTTGAAAGATTTCCTTAGACAAATTCTTGGGATTGGCTCCCGCCCATCCAAACAATATTACTAAAATAAAAACTTTAAAACTAAAAGTAATGAGGATTATATTGATTTCAACTAAACATTAATTATTTCCTTGCATGATCACATTGAAATTTTGTAATCTTTTACAACTTGTTTTTAGGGGGGGGGGGGGGGGGAGGGTTAGATTTCAACTTGCCTTTTTAAAGTTATTTCCCCCAAATACAAAAAGTTAAAAAACATTAAACAATGTAAATTATTGAGACTAACAATTTACTATTGTAAAATCGTTAAAAAGAAAAAATCCCTGAAGAAAATGTGCATTAGTAAAAAATATAGGGCCTGTTCAACGATTTTATTCCTATAAAAAGCCACGATGAAGATCTTATGATTGATCAGATAAAAATAAAACAGGATATGTTGTGTATTTTTAGTGCTACTCGATAAATAAAGTCAAGTTGAAATTATGGAACATTCCCGAAAGACAGTAATATTTTACCTAGTGGTTTTTCTTTGCTCGTTGAATTTTGAGGTTCTGTTGTTTTAAATTGTCGATCTTCTTTTGTTACCTAATATCATTGAAATGATATTAAAACTATTTTTGATAATTATAATTAAACTTATTTTTTAAATAACAAAAATTATAGATTTTGTTCAGGTACTTTTAAGGAAACAAAGTTTATTAGAAAGCCATTGATAACAGAAAAACAAGTTTCCGAAAGCAATGACTATACGCTTACTGTTTTGGAACCCTACAATCTACACATTAAAAAAATAACAAAAAAGTCCAAAATCTAATAGGTTTGGCATTTTCATTGTATTTTCTATGAATTAGTAAAGTGTTGTAATTCTGAAAGTTAGTCCTAGATACCGCTTTGAGAACGATTTTTAGACCCCCCTCCATCCTATCAATCTTGTACATCATTTTTATCGATTTTTAGGTGGATAAAGTTTGTCATGTGGGCCCAGCGTCCGGCCCCCTAGCCTATCCTAGCCGCGGCGCTTGGCCCCTTAGCCGGGGGGAGGTAAAAAAAATCGTTCACTAGGAGGGCCCCATTTAACCTAATTTCAAGCATTTTAAACATAGAAATAACAATGTTAATGTATTAATTAAGAAGGCTTCTGAGATTGGTTAAAATAGCTTCAGGACCGAGCACTGTTGGTTTGGACTTGAAACAACTTAAGTGACAGCGATGACCGGAAAACACCCTATGATTTAACAGCACCCCCCCCCCCNTGGGATTTAAAACAATGAAATCTACGTTGCAGTGTAATTAAATTAGTTTAGTTTGAGTCATCACTGCACCGTATAGTTCATTAAAATCATATTCTTGTGTTATACAACCATTTTTAAAGTGAATTTTAATTGCATTGCTTAAATTGTTTATACAATTGACCGCAAAAAAGTTCCGGTAAATTCGGTCAATCTTATTAATTTCTAAACCTGCACGATCAGAATTGAACTGCAAGCCCCGGCCGGCCCCCCCTTGACAATTTGACACCCCCCAGTTCTTCAGGTTTAAAGGGACCATTGCGGTCAAAACTACAGACTATTTTTTTGTTCTTATGTAAACATGGAAGCATCATGATCTTTCTTATATTAATCCTCCCCCCCCAATGGAGAAATATCTGTTTACGTCCCTGATATAATTTCAGGAGCGTCCGTGCTGGTCCTAGAGCCATTGACAGTGTCGAGTTTTGTGTAAATCCACGTAAATAAACTTCTATCTATCTATCTTCATATCTATCTATCGATCTTCTTGTTGTCAGGGTTCAGCTGTTGAAACATTAAAACAAATAAAAAATGTGTTAATTATTAATCAAGTAAAAACTTCTCTCTAGCCCAGGTATTACATTTAAATCAATTATTTTTTTTAAATTATAAATTATTAAAAAAAGATTAAACTTAAAGAATTAAAGAATTTAAAAAAATTGTTAACGATTTGTTTTTGTGTAGTATTTCAAACAATAATGTTTCAGCTGAATTTTGTTTCTTTAACCCTGGCTGAATTAAAACCGACTGCCTGGAGTACTATAGTTGGTTGAGTAGCGTAGTGGAGAATGGAGGTAAAATTAAAAATTTGTTTAATATAAATTTCTGGTTTTAGTGTTAACCTAACTATCGAACTACCCTTTTACGGCGTAAAAACAGGTCGAATGGAAATCGTTTAAAAAAGGGGGAGGGTCTGTCCTAGTGAACCGAAATAACAAAATTTCATGGGATTAGACCCAGATTAAATGAAAACAAGAGCAACCTTAAATTCCAAGAAATCTTGATTACAAATACCCCTCCTTAAACAAGCCGCCGTCCCCCCTCCCCCGATTTACGTAAAAATTCGTTAAATAGATCGACACCCACCACCACTTTATACAAATACATGTCAACAGTTTGTTTTTAATCTTCCTGACAGAAATAATCTCAAGGAATAATAATTGTCTTAAAACATTTTTTTAAAGTGAATATTTGCAAATTATCTTTTGTACATATCACGATCTAAATTAGTTACCCCTTTTGTCCATTTGACAGCCCATTTTTTATTTTTTTTTCAAATAATCTTTTATGATTCTTTATTTTCTTGTGGTTTTAAACAATTTTTTATATCGATTTTGATGGTTATTATATCGTTAGAACTAACGAGGGTAAACCCGGAACCGAAATATATTTTCAATAAATGTGGAACTAACATCTAGGTTTGGTCCATCACTATCACCAAATTTTAAATCTTGATTAAATATTACCTCTGTAACATCGCCAAACGTGCCAACTACCCTGTGATTGGAAAAACACCGTTTATGCTGCAATGAACTTAAAAGCCTTAAAACAAAGCTATATAATTAATTAGAATTATACAATTAAATAATATTCGGGAAGTTATTTGGGTTCGTCATTGTATACGAATTTTGGACCCCCCCCCCCCTCCCCCCTCCGATCACTTTTGTATATACAATTAATTTAGTATTATTTTAGGGTTAGATTAGGTTAAGACAATTTCTGGGCCGAGCGCTGCGGCTAGGACAGGCTAGGGGCCGAGCTCTGCGGTTTCGACAGGCTAGGGAGTCGGGCGCTACGGCCACATTGTCAATTATATCCATGTCTTACATATAAGGTCCATGTACAAAATTAATAGGAGAGGTGTCCAAAAATCGTAGTTGAAATTTCCAGCTAAGTTACTCGCGCGAAGATAAGACTTACAAATATATACATTTTTATAAATAAATAAATATCATTTCTTACCGTCTACTAAATTCAAGCATTGTTAAAATCTGGAAAGTAAGTTTTATATTAAAGAAATTGAAAATTGAATGTGAGGAAATAAAACTTTGTGGAAAATTTTGATTTGCATGAGTGCCGCGCTCTATTCTCTAGGATAAATGTCGTCTTAGGTTTGGAAGCTGTTTTGGTGCTTTGTCAACGGACCTAGCAGAAAACTAAACAAAAGTTCAAAACTTCAAATTCATTTGCTTTTAAAAAGAAAATATTTTTCAAATTGTTAAAAGGTTTAAAAATTAATTAGAAAATTTCAGAGAGAAAAAAACATTTTTAAAATTAAGTTTGTTGGATATTTACCTGTAGGTCGGATCGGTGCTGTTTATATACAAGTGTTTATTGGGATTTAAAACAATGAAATCTACGTTGCAGTGTAATTAAATTAGTTTAGTTTGAGTCATCACTGCACCGTATAGTTCATTAAAATCATATTCTTGTGTTATACAACCATTTTTAAATTGAATTTTAATTGCATTGCTTAAATTGTTTATACAATTGACCGCAAAAAAGTTCCGGTAAATTCGGTCAATCTTATTAATTTCTAAACCTGCACGATCAGAATTTCTTAAACTTTGTAAACTTTGAAAGGGTAGCTAAACAGTCAAATTTCTGTATGTGATTGGGGCTCAACACTCCACAGGCCCCCTCCCCAATATCTATATATAATAAGGTACTTGTCTATTAATTAGTTGATACTCCGGTTGTGTGTATGGTTGGCTGTCTTGTGTCAGACAGGCAGACAGGCGACAGCGGAGCAGGGAGGTAGACAGACAACAGCGGAGCAGGAGACAGATTTTATGCCAGAGACAGAGAGGTATTGTAATAATATGGAAAGTTACTGTTTTAATGAAAATTTTGTGCACTTTATCATTCATGCTCTGTTAGGGTCAATTTTACTATAGCAATGATTACCATTCTTAAATAGCAAATTAATTGTGTATTATTATAGCACGTGTTCAATATGTTCATACCAACAACCTTTTTTTCAATATTCTTAAAATTGTTTTGGAGTTATGGCCTTTAACTATTTTTCAAGACTTTTTCAATACATTAAAACAGGGGCGGATACAAGGGGGGTCGAGGGGACATTCGCCGCCCCCCCCCCTGAGATTTCGAGGCAAAAAATGTTCCCAATTTAATAAATGTTATTGTTAACGATAAATTTAGAATTAGAAATGTGTAAGAAACTAGACCTAAGTTATAATATTGTTCATATCTAGTAATGCTTCTTAATCAATACTCATTTATCTAAATTGTAATATTGTTCCTAATTTTCATGCATTTAAGTATAACTAGTAATTTCTTTTTGTTCTTAAATTGCTAATGTTGCTATTATTGTTCCTGTTCCTGTGTCCGACCCACCTTAAATCTCTGTCCTAATCCTATATTTTTGTTCCTAATTCCTGAACAATCTGTTTATTGTTCCTAAATCCCTGTCCTAATCCTTTATTTTTGTTCCTAATTCCTGAACAATCTTTTTATTGTTCCTAAATCCCTGTCCGAATCCTTTAATTTTGTTCCTAATTCATGAACAATCTTTTAATTTTTCCTAAATTCCTGTCCTAATCCTTTATTTTTGTTCCTAATTCCTGAACAATCTTTTAAATGTTCCTAAATTCCTGTTCTAATCCTTTAATTTTGTTCCTAAAATTTAAACATCTAGTTTTTTAGTCTTTAGTCATTAATTTTGACTCTTTTTGAGTCTTTTAAGCCAAAAAAAAATTTCGCCTGCGGCACGATTTTTTGTTCCCAATTATTCATTTTTTTGTTCCTAAAAACTCTTGCCCCCCCCCCTCACTTAAATCCTGTATCCGCCCCTGCATTAAAACAGTTTTTTCTTAATCCTTAATTAAAAAATTCAGTTTTTAGACGGATTAAAAAAAATGTTGACAGTACTACTGTTGACTTAGAAAAAAATTTCTTTTTCCAAAGTTCTTCATGTTCAGGGTAAATATACTTCACACCAGAGGTGCACACAGGGGGTGGGCCCCCCTACCCTCGGGATTAGTAAAATTCATGGTTTCCTGGAAATTTTCAGGTGTGGAGCCCCCCTGGAAAGAAGTACCCCATGCCGTGGACAAATTATTTTGTTCGCTCCTGCTACAGACATCCTAATGATGATGACGCATGTATTGTTTAGAACTGCTCTACGGGATGAGGCAGAGGACATGTTTTTCCATGCGTATAATGCGTACATGGAGGTGGCCTGGCCAGCAGATGAGCTAATGCCACTGTCATGCAGGGGCAGGTAAATATTAAGGGTATTTTTTAAATTCAAACAAAAACTATTATTTATTCAATTTCAAGATGCCAATAATTTCAATAATTTTTTTTCTCTTCAAGCTGTAAAGTTAAAAAAAATGGAAAGTAAATCAGGGGAAAAACCAAATAAATTTATCAATTAAATCCAATTTTTGAGACGAATCCAGATGCACATATGAACGAAATTATTCCGGAACCCGGATGCACAATGCACATATATGTGAATTAAATTATCTAAAACCCGCATACGCATTAGAATGAGATTAATTCGGAGGCGAATATTAATGAAATTGATCCAGAAGCCGGATGTGCATATGAATTAAATTAATCCTGAGCCCGGATGTCAATACAAATGAAATTGATCCGGAACTGGATGTGAATATGAATTAAATTGATCCAGAACCCGTATGCGAATATAAATTAAATGAATCCTGATGCGAATATTAATGAAATTGATTGGGAACCGGGATGTGCATACAAATGAAGTTGAACCGGAAGCCAGATATTTTGCCTTTTTTCTAGATACCGAGGCCGTGAGGCTGGCCGGGGAGATATTGATGAAGCGCTTGGAAACTTCTCCCTTACCCTGATCGACTCCCTGGATATGCTGGTCGTCCTAGGGAGGATAGAGGAGTTCGAGGACGCAGTTCTCAAGGTACAGTGGAACCCTTAAAGCTATGTATTAGAAAACTACAAAAATATTAAAAAAAAATCAATGCATAAAACAAAAAAATCTGATGCAATTAAATCAAGATTAACAGATAAAACATCTGTTATATTGTTTATACGTCCATGCATAACATCTGCCTGATTTTACCAACAGAAGAATAGCAGGAAACTTTTAATGCAAAAAAAAAGTATAAAAATATGGAACAGGAAAAGACTTCAGACTCGAGTTATAATGTTAAAGGATCTAATGAAAATAAAATTCAAATTATGCAGTATTAACAGTCGCATTTTATTGTTGTTTTATCTACCAGAATTTACCTCTTCTTGTTCTTGTTCTCATTCTTAGCTTATTCTTATTTTTAATTTTAATTCTCATCCTAATCCCGGCCATGGACATATATTTTCTTGAAAAATCATTTCCCTTTCCCTTTTGAAAATCAATTCCCCTCGGAAGTGAGGCAGAAAATTTGCTCGAGGAATTGGGGAAACCCCTAATTCTAGTCCTTATTCTATTTTTAATCATTTTCTCTTAATCTTAATCTTAATCTTATTAAGGTTGTTGAAACCGTCCGGTTTGATACTGATGTTGTGGTGTCTGTGTTTGAAACGAATATTAGGATTGTAGGGTAGGTCGTCTTCCTTATAAATAATATTTTGAATTCAATTTAACGGGACTGTACGCGGAGTACGCGTAATTTCAAGTAACTCTCTATGCAGAGATGGCAGTGCCTGATTCACAACGATACCCTTAAAAGCTTCGTCAATGTTTATAATTTTGAAAACTGACTATTTTTATTTGTGGTTTCTCTACAAAAGTGACTCGCGCATTTCTATTGCATGCAGAAGGACTTTTAAACATAGTTTCTGGTCATGTACAGGCTGTACTGTAATGTGATCATGTAAATATCTAGGGGTTTAGTATCTGGTCATGTACTGGCTGAATATGTTCGAGATAAATCTGATAAGATGAGCTGGTATTCAGGGGAACTACTCAATATGGCGCTAGATATAGGAACCAGGTAGATATAGATATAGGAACCAGGTAGATGTGGATATAGGAACCAGGTAAATTATATGTAGATATATGAACACAAATCTCAACTGTTAATTAATGAAAGATTATTTAAAACGTCCTAATCTCTGATTGGTTCATCAAGTGTTAGCATAAAAATAAGCGAAAAAAGTAAGTTTTTTGAATATAAAAAAAATCCTTTGTTAAAAACATCAGTAAAGCTACAGAGTGTCTCTAAAAAAAGTGTGTTTAGGCTTTTAAGCTTACTAAAATCATTGTATTTTGTTAAAAAGTGCTTCTATCAGGTATAATCTAATTAGTTTTTACATTTTATACGACAGAATAGAATAAATTGCATATGTTCAATGATAGAATTGAGCAGTTTTAAAATAAATGACGTAAAGAGATGTTTGAATTGTTTTGAAAATCTTAAGAAAAAGAACAGACTACATTTCGAGTACATTTTAAAGGTTAGAATGGCATTTTAGAGTAAAAAGTTTTCATAACAATAAGTGCGTGAAGAAAAATATTTACATCTTCGGAAATGGGACCGAGGGCATTTACGAGTATTAGACACAATTTTGAAGGCTAAAACGGCATCTTAGAGAAAAATGTTTAACGACGACCCTTCCATTTATGGGGACTGTACCGACCCACTTTTAAACACAAAATAACGATGTTTTGTAGGCTAAAAATCCTAAACACACTTTTTCAGAGACACCCTGTAGAAAAAATGTTTATGGGCCTGGACCTGGACCTATTTTTTCAGTGCGGATCCAGGATCCAGATCTGCATCAAAATGAAATGTATCCTAAGCACTGGATAATGGATAAAGGGCCGAATTGTCTTTTACCTTTAATCTCATGTTTGTTTAGATTATTGCCTGCTTTTAATACGACAACAGGGTTACCCTATCCTAGAGTAAACTTAAAAACAGGACTTAAGGTAATTAACAAATCTGAGGACTTACCTTTCAAGGGATTGTCATTGTATTCCCTTTCAAGGGACTGTCGTTGTATTCCCTTTCAAGGGACTGTCGTTGTATTCCCATTCAAGGGAATGTCGTTGTATTCCCTTTCAAGGGACTGTTGTATTCCCTTTCAAGGGACTGTTGTTGTATTCCCTTTCAAGGGACTGTTGTTGTATTCCCTTTCAAGGGACTGTTGTTGTATTCCCTTTCAAGGGACTGTTGTTGTATTCCCTTTCAAGGGACGTTGTTGTATTCCCTTTAAGGGGACTGTTGTTGTATTCCCTTTCACGGGACTGTTGTTGTATTCCCTTTCAAGGGACTGTTGTTGTATTCCCTTTCAAGGGACTGTTGTTGTATTCCCTTTCAAGGGACTGTCGTATTCCCTTTAAAGGGACTGTCATCGTAATTTTAAGTGACCCCAGGCCTGATTATACATCAATAATTTGGAAGATATATTCCCTCTTAAAAAGTGTTTAATTATAATAATTTTCTCCATTTTTTCTGCATCTCAAGTTCACTTTTACAGAACACTATAAAAAAGCAATCTAATTTTATTTGGAAAATATGGATACCTCATTTTACAAGATAAGAAATAAAGCTTTTTTGACTTAAGTTGTGAAGCGGCTCAATAAATGGAGGGCCACTTAAAAATACGTGTACAGTCCCTTCAATAAAATAATTCATACATCTTTATTCTCAAATGTTGAATATTCAGGGTGTGAGTAACCAGCTTCAGTTGACCTGCACAGCCTGCGCAGGAACTATGATTCTAGAGTTTGCAGCTCTTTCCAGGTATACAGTACAGTTGACCTGCTCTATCCAGGTATAGTACAGTTCACCTTCACAGTGCTGAGCCTGCGCTGGAATTATGATTCCAGAGTTTGCAGCTCTTTCCAGGTATACAGTACAGTTGACCTTCTCTATCCAGGTATAGTACAGTTGACCTTCACAGTGCACAGCCTGCGCTGGAATTATGATTCCAGAGTTTGCAGCTCTTTCCAGGTATACAGTACAGTTGACCTGCTCTATCCAGGTATAGTACAGTTGACCTTCACAGTGCACAGCCTGCGCTGGAATTATGATTCCAGAGTCCGCTGCTCTATCCAATTAAGCAAATTTAAAGCTACTGAGAATCATAAATGCCAGTAAAAAGACTCCTAAATTTTTATTTTATTTTATTTCAAAACTAAACTTCATAGTTGAAATTGATAAGACAGAAAATAAGTTCGAAATGTATTGAAATTAAGAATCTTATTTCTATTTTAATTTTATTGCTGATAGATTGGCTAACGATTAACTAATGGAGAGTGTTTTTTCGTTATTAATTGACTGACGAAGGATTGATTGATTGATTAATTGACTGTTGATTAATTGATTGATTTATTAAATGATTGATTGATTGATGTATTGATTGATTGATGTAATGATTGATTGATTGATGTATTGATGTATTGATTGATGTATTGGTTGATTGATGTAATGATTGATTGATTGATGTAATGATTGATGTATTGAATGATGTATTTATTGATGTATTGATGGTTTGATTGATTGATTGGTTGATTTATTGAGTGATTGTTTGATTAATAAATTGTTTAATGTATTGAATGATGTATTGATTGATGTATTGATGGTTTGATTGATTGATTGAGCGATTGATTGATTAATGTATTGTTTGATGTATTAAATGATGTATTGGTTGATGTATTGTTGGTTTGATTGATTGATTGATTTATTAGTGATTGGTTGATGTATTGATTGATTAAATGATTGATTAATTCCAGATTGTCCGGTGAGAGTGTATTTGAAGAGGTTGCCAGCAAAGCTATGGATTATTTGTGGACAGCAAGAAATAGGTTTGGTTAAATTTAGATTTTCAATTAAACATATTTGTACATTTTTGTCTAGTGGTACTCCCACCGGCACATGANTAAATAATGTAAAACTACAACTTTCATCGTTAATAATTTTATTTTTATACCTTTTTACAAGAAAAAAATCCTCCCATTATATCAACCTTGTCTTTAAACCCCCAATTTCAGCGATAATAACCTACATCTCGATTAATTTTAAACATGAGGGGGGAGATTTAAAAAAAAACTACTACATTTTATCTGACAAAAAGAAATTGATTTTTGCTTCACTATCTCTGCATTTCTGTATGAAGTATTATATATATATATATATGTTAGTAGTAAGTACTAAGTATTATATATATATATGTTAGTAGTAAGTACTAAGTATTATATATATATGTTAGTAGTAAGTACTAAGTAGGCAACCTTCAGGTAAATACATGTCTGAACTAATTAAATGATTAAATCAAAGAAAATTGTTAATCAATCAAGTAATTAGTTCAAAAGTAACGTAATTAAATTTTTAAATCTTTAAACTTGATATGCTTCCTTCCAAAAGTTCCCCAAACAAACGCTTCGTAATCACTTGTAACAATTCCAACATGATCATCATATGCTTCAACCTAAATTAAATACATTAACTATTGTTTAGAATATTTTATTTGTCCTGCATGTGTTTGTTAAACATATCTTAATATGTTTCGCAGAAAGAAATGTTTTTAGATTTGTTTATTAGCTTTTTTCGCGAAATTTCGCTATTTTCCCCGCAAAATTGAAATTTGCGAAATTTTTTTTTCTCGCCACGATTTTCTCACAGGAATTGTAAAAAATAAATTTGGCGTCAAAAATGCGCAATTAAAGATATTAAAGAGCTAAAATATCGGATTACAAAGATAAAAAACAGAGTTTGTGGCAACATCTTGTTCATTTACCAAAGATTACTTCTGGTTCATTCCTTAACCTCCCCCATCATTTCTCCAGTGTAAGCTCAGCTGAAATTTGGCAACAATCCCTAGTTTTCTTATCCCTTTATCTTTACAACCTGATGTATAGACCTTTGATAATGCAATCCGAGATGGGAACTTTTGAATGGGATATCCTTAATCCTTATCGGATAATTAATCTGGATATTAAAAATGAGTGGAGAACAAGCAATATTTAATCTGCAGATTAAGAAAAAGAGTGGATTAAGCCTTAATCCCGATATCCACCATTCTAAAGTTTTCAGCTCTGTTAGAAATCTTGACCAATCTTGCCAATTTTATATAAGCAACAGGAAACATCAAACCAATAAGTTTTTTTATAGTTCATATAAGGCTGGGCAAAGTTCCGTTAACGGAATGGAGGTTTTCGAAAATTAACGGAAGAGTCCGTTAATGAACGGCAAAACAGTTAATTTTTAAACAGTTAACAAAACGGATAAGCCGTTTTTAAATAAAAAAATGAACAGTTCAAAACGAAAACGTAACGGATTTTTTAAACGATGAATTACGTTTTTTCTGATTAAACTACATTAAACCTTTAAAAAAGAACTATTTTTTCCCTTGTGCTGATGTTTTTGACTGTCGTCTACTGTGTTCACAACCTCAACTGCTGAGAATAGATCAAGTTAACCTTTGACTTTTGATAAAAAATTTGGATTTTGTCCAGCCGTAAAAGAAAAGGATAAATTTGGATATCTAGATACTTCTCAGAAAAAGATAAACGTAGTTCAACTGCTAGTGCCATTAACGATTTGACAAACCGGTAACGCCGTTAATAAAAGACTGTTAACAGCTGCAACGTTAACGATTTTTTGGCCATTACAAATTTTTTTCGGCGTTGTGCCGTTAGTACTGAAATAGACCGTTAATGATGTGCCAATAACGATATTAATAATGTAATAGATCGTTAACGAATCCAGCCATTAACAATTGCTGAAAATTTTCTGTTAACGTCGTTAATAAAATTGAGATCGTTAACTTACTCTAATTTGAAAAAACAGTAAATGCTGTCAACGAAACGTTCTGTTTTTAACTTTGAAATTAACAGCATACTGAAATTTTTCGTTTTTTAAGGTTGGAACTAACCGTTAAAGAAACGGATTGAAAAAGTTGGAACATACCCAGCCCTAAGTTCATGTCACAAAGGGGCTGTCGTAATTTCAAATCTTCTAACAAGAATGCCTGATTCTCAATAGTGCCCTTAAACCCTTTATCTGATAAGCACTGCGGATTTTGTCTAGTCTTTCTAGTCTAAAAAACGATTAATTTTAATGTGCAATAAAGTCCTCCGTTATAGTCCGTTGTTTTTGAGGCAGAAATTAGCAAGTGATTTAATAAAGAAACCACAACTGAAAATAAACAATTTTTAAGGAGAAAATGATTTGGTATCTTTGGCATTTATGATCAGTCAAAGCTTGTAAGGATACCATTTAGAATCAGACATGCCACGCTTTTGAAATGGAGAGCAACTTGAAATTACGTTTTAACTTCCTTAAAGAATAAAATTTCCATCTTTAATTTAATTTTTATTTGCTTTAATGATAAAAGTAATCATGACACTAATTCTTCGGTTATAAACACTAAAACCTTAAAACCTTAACCTAATAATAATACTCAAGCCCCTTTCCGCTAGACAAATGAAACACAAGGAGTATGCATTTGAAATGGAAAATTTCGACAAAAACCAGCTAGCCTCCCTTGACCTCCTAAAATACCACACTGTGGGTNATATTTCCTATTCTATGATTTTTCAGTCATTGTCATTGGATCCAGTAATAAATGATAGATGGAATGATAGTTCAGTATTTGATCTATCTTATAAACATTTTCTAATTAGTTTTATAAAAAAAAAATGTTTTGAATTTACTAATATTTATTCTATACCCTGTATTCGAGAAAATTGCTACTGCCTTATTTAAAAAATAATATGAAATGTTTGATTGATATTCATTTTATTCGTACATAAAATTATTATGTAAATATTTTCTTGTTAACTTTAATATAATTCTTATTAAAGCCCGAGTCAAGGGTATTTCCTTAATCAATAATAATTTAATTTTCCTTTGAATTTCAATTGTGAGTATTAAATAAACCTTGAACAATACAATATTAATACAAACACTCTAATTACCACCCTAAGTGTTTGTTAGCAAATATTTCTATTTTCAATAACTCTTCTACTATTCTTCTATGAGGTTGTATATCATTAATAATCTCTTAGAATAAGTTCATTCTTTAAATTTTGAAGGTTTTCAGTACTATTATGCTTGATGGGTCTCTTAGTAGAATTTTCGGCTCCGAAAAAGTTTTTAATTACGACAGGTAATTTTCCATTTTTTTCATTTTAAGTAGGGTTTCCATATTTTGGAAACGGAATGTTCTGGAATTTTGTTCTGTAAAGTGGAATTCCAGTTTCCATTTCGGAAACCAGAAAAATCATTCCAGAATTTATCCGAAATTCCGGAATTCCAGAACCTTCCTCATAAAGGAAATGGAAAAAATTCCGGATCATTTACGTATGTAAACTGTAGCCCGGAATTTTGGTGGAAACCCTAATTATAAGGTGAACAGGTTGGAGTGAATTAGTGCTAATCTACACAACTTGGTCTCAATTTCAACTTTATGTGGTAGCAAAGTTTAATTAGGAAGATAAGTACTTGATCCCTCATTTTGGAAATAGAATGATCCAGAAATTAGTTATTTAAAGTGGAATTCCAGGGTTATTCCAGATCAAATGGAAACTGGAATGTTTACGGTTTACATCACATAACCCAGAAATTTTCCTGGTTTACAGAATGTTCTCGATTTCAACTATATTTTAAATTTTAAATTGGAAGATAAGCAGGGGCGGATACAGGATTTAAGTGAGGGGGGGGGGCAAGAGTTTTAGAAACAAAAAATTAATAATTAGGAACAAAAAATCGTGCCGCAGGCGAAATTTTTTTTTTGACTTAAAAGACTCAAAAAGAGTCAAAATTAATGACTAAAGACTAAAAAACTAGATTTTTAACTTTCAGGAACAAACTTAACGGATAAGAACAGGAATTTAGGAACAATTAAAAGATTGTTCAGGAATTAGGAACAAAAATATTGGATTAGGTCAGGGATTTAAGTTGGGTCGGACACAGTATTAGGAACAGGAACAATAATAGGAACATTAGCAATTTAAAAACAAAAAGAAATTACTAGTTATACTTAAATGCATCAAAATTAGGACCAATATTACAATTTTGATAAATGAGTATTGATTAAGGAACATTACTAAATATGAACAATATTATAACTTAAGTCTAGTTTCTTACAAATTTCTAATTCTAAATTTATCGTTAACAATAATATTTACTTGTTGTTTTTAAATTAAACTTAAGAAAAGAAAGTCAAAATTTCCATTAAATAAAAAAAGCTTGAAATTGAAAAACACATACGATTTATAAAATTGGGAACATTTTTTGCCTCGAAATCTCAGGGAGGGGCTACGCCCTCCCTGAATCTGTCAGGGGGTGGCGAATGTCCCCCCGCCACCCCCCTGTATCCGCCCCTGAAGATAAGTACTTGATCACTCAATTTAAACTATCCTTTCGGACATGTTTACCAAGGGATATCCAATTAAACGCTGAACAGTCAATCACCAGTTCAAATTGCACGCTCGCTAAAATCTGGAAACCCTGACTAAAATTTCAAGTGGAACAAACCATATTTGAACTCCGTCTCATGTTTGAGACGCGGTTCAAATTCTCTAAATTCGGCCTCTGAACTAACTTAACATATGATACCTTATTGATCCAAGATTTCAAACACAAAATTTTGACCTCTTTGCAAGAAAAAAAAAGAATCGTAGTCTAAATCTGTAAAGGAATATGTCCAGTTTCAAAGTACTTTTCTTTTAAAATGTCTTATATTGTTAGCTGATCATGCTGGGTCTCTAAACTACAACTTAAAAGATCCAATCCTGAACAAAAAAGGAAAAAGAAAACATGAACTAACAGGAGAGGACTATGTTGACTTTTTAGGACTTCTTGGGGTAAGATTTAAGCAAATCTTAATAATGTGTGATTTGTGGAACAAACTTCAATTCTTTTATTTTAGTTAATTCCAGAAGTCATTGGACTAGGATCGAAAATTCTACCCCTTATCACACAGTAGGAGCCGATCTTCCAACACTGGTTTCCACGGCTTCAGGCATGTGTAACAGCAACAGAGTGTAACAACAAATACCATAAGAACTAGAATGTACTACAGATCAAACTGGAGATCATATTCTTCAATTCCTCAACTAAAATAACATATTCCTTAACAACTAATCTACCATTTATTAAACCTGTGAAAGTATTTGTTGAAATTTCAAAATATAAAAACAGAAATACCAATATCCTTATGTTATCTTTGAACAGCTGAACATTAACAAGTTTTATTTTGTTCATGGTTAATCATTTTTGATAATAAAAACATTAAGATAAAACCATTCCTTTATAAAGTTGGACAACCCTTCTACAAATAGATTTGAAGGAGCCCCCTTATGTACCCCTTCTTCCCCCCCCCCACATCTGCCCTTCAATGTAACTGCTGTATTAAAAAAAATAGTGTTTATTTTGCATGTAAGTGATTGATTGAACAATTAGATAAAAAATATTACATAAGTTTTTTATTGGTGTTTTAAGAACTTTTCGGGGTCAAAGTTTTTTGTGAAAAGTTGGTTTTGTTTTATTTTTAAAAATGTTTTTCCATTCTCTTTAATTCAACATAAAGTAATTTTGTATACTTGTGTGTTACAACTATTACATTATTTGCTTATGTATTTGAATATTAAATTTATATATTTAAACATTTCCATAACAAATTAGTTAAAATAAAACATAAAAAATTAAATTCTATCTTAAAATGTTGTTAATACAAAGAATAATGTTTTACATACGAGGAATACATATAAAAGATGGAACTGCAAGAAGTCCTATAATTATGTCTATCCCACAACTGCCAATCATACATTTCATAAACACTACTAATAATTCAATGTGAGAATTTAGCCCAAATTAGAAATTAAAAAGGGAGAGAGAAAACTCAGGAAAAGCTAGAGTCCAGTTAGTATTCACTACCATAGTTCTGAATCTGGCAAAACAAGTAATCGTAATTTGTGGTCTCCCGCTACCCCCTCTTTACAAAATGCTAAATAAATCTTGAGACGACGATTAAAAATTAGATCTTAAATTTGTTTTTATATGTGCACGGGGGGAGTGGGGTGGTGAATGAGTGCAGTGAAATCTAGAGAATTTTTAGTCATTCTTAGACATCCATGTCATTTTCACTGTTTACCTTTGTTTTTGTCCTGAAAATTTCCCTTATCAATTTCTAACCCCCCCCCTCCCCCTCCATCCTACCTGCACAACATCAAATCCTAGTAACTCTTCAATAATCTTCGGTGTGTTCACATTTCTTTTATCTCCATGCCCTAGAAATAATATTTACATTTTCGCAAAATAGATTTCTTTTCCCCGAAACTGTTTTGCATGCATGATGTATTTTTTCTGAAGTTGTTGCTGAAACACTTTAAAATTGTAAACCACCTCAAGAATCAGGACCTAAGAATCAAGAATCCTTTTGTCTCTGAATTAAGTTAAATGAAATGTTGACAGTCACTCCCTTTAATTCATTCTTTGACAGTCACTCCCTTTAGTTCATACAAAATGATTTGTTTTCAAACAAAATCTGAAAACAACTAGATACTTTAATTGAAATAACAATGTTTCTATAAAAAAAAATAAAAACAGAATGTAAATTTAAAAAAGTGCCAAATTTACCTAGACAACCTGATTCAGCTGATCCTTTAGTCATGATAATCCCTCGATCTGTCAGAAAACAGATAAATCCGGCTCCAGTAGCCACCTGATATAAATATTCTTTGCAAATGAATTATCAAATATTGTCTCATTATGAAAGAATTTGTGAAATCTGTTCAAATATTACCATATGATCTTCGAAAAATCTTGAATAATATTGTAATATTATCTTTGTCATCATATTTTAGGATATTCTCGTCATATTATCTGCGGAAATATTGTCAAATATTGTCATAACCTCTTGTTACAATATGAGGTTCTGTTACCTGGACAATATTGATTCCAACCATCCCTTCCAGGTGGCGGGGTTGGGATTTTTGCTCCAATTCAGCTCCAGTCCTCTATTAGAGATGGACATTAAAGATTGATTTAATCGTAAACAATCGAGATTATTTACTTTTAGAGTTCGATTTAACAATTTGTGAAGATTAATATGATCTTTCAAAGTAAAGATTTTGCAAAACAAATTTTAAATATTGTTACGAAAATCTAAGACTAAATTCCAAAACCATGGAATGATAAAAAGTAACCAAAAACAAAGCACATCCCTAATCAATAGAAAAAGACTTAAATATAATAATTTATTTGTTTAACAAATAATTTTGTTTAAATTTTTTTATCAGAGTAAATATTTTGTACTTTTTAATAAAACAAAATAAAATTTTAGACATCAGTTTTACGTGAATTCTGTTAATTAGGTAAAAACCCTGGAATCTTAAAAACCAACCAAAAATCAATATTTAGGTTAATTTATTAACCAACAAAATTTAAATTATATTTCAAACAATTGTTTTTCTTCAATTACCTCGTCCTGTGAATCCTGTAGTAAGATCATTATTTAAAAAAGATTTCAAAAAGAAAATTTTGGTAATACATTGTTTATCAAAGTTCTGGGGTTAATCAAATAAATGCGTTTTATATCATTTTCTAAGATTTTTAGGGACAATTTTAACCCAATTACTAGAATTTCAAAACATTTTTGTCTTATTCTTTCAAGAATATCAAATTATGAAAAATACATATCTTACTCTATGGTTATATTAACAACTTATTTAAGTCCATTATGTTACATGGCACTGCATTTAAAGGGACTGCCAGCGTAATTTCAAGTGACCCTCAATGAAAACATGGCAATGTCCGATTTACAAGGATACTCTTGAAACCTTAATTTGATCAAACACTTTTGCAGAGAAAACGCTTAAGAAAGTAAACAGTTTAAAGAAACAAAAACATGGATATCAAACAAAGCTGTTAAGGGAACCGTTGTAAATCGGACATCATGCCACACTTGAATGGAGGGCCACTTGAAAAGTTGAAATTACGCTTACTGCAGTCCCTTTAAGAAATTATGCGTTTTGTAATGTAAATGTTAAAAATACACTTTCTTGAATTATGGAATTATGATTCACTTTGTGCTTAAGCATTCATTGACCCCTTCAAGGGCGGCTTCAGGATTTAAGTTAAGGGGGGGGGGTAATATATACAATATAATTTTATTTTACCCCCTGTAATCTTATAAAAAAAAATTGCTAAGAAGTTCTATTTACCCTGCAAAAAATTACAGTTTCTTTTACCTTTAAGTATACAGGGTATGTCTTAATAATCCATTTATTTATCTATTAATAATTTAAAAATATATTATGGATTGAACTTTACATATTAACATTATACATATCAAATCATATTATTCTAATAAAGGGAGATGCTATTATTATTGATCTTTTAGTAAATAATGCTAATTCTTCTTGTAGGAGACTGCAAGTAGTTTCTATGTGTATTTTTTAAGTCAAAAATAAAAGGATACCATAAGAAGGGTGAAAGAAAAAAGGAAAATTTTGTTAAAATTTTTTTTTTAAATATCCTTCCTTCTTCCAATCTAGGATAATTTAGTTTTCTTGGGCCGCTTGAAATAAAGGCATTAAAAACACTGTTGTCCGAAATTGAGACAAGTTTCTTTGGGTGCATCGCCATTCTTTCCAGCTTGACCAACCTATCGGTGGTCATAAATGACCTGTTCCAGGTCAAAAGCCTTCAGAATAAGGACTTTGAAAAAATCCAAGGGGGGGTACACCCTCCCCCTAATTTCACTCAGGGGTGGGTATTGAACCTCTACCCCCCCCCCTAAAAACGCCCATGGCCCCTTGCATTGCAGAGATAATATACGACTTACAACTTAGCCCTAAAAAGCTTTGTCTGACTAAGAATTAATGAGATATCCATGTTTTTCTCTTTGACTTTTTTCAATTTTGGTTTTCCTTTAAAGGAGACAATTGTAAATCTTAATGGAGATTATTTAAAAATGCACTGACAGTCTCTTGTAGGGTTAAACTATATATATTTTTATCTTATTTTGCTGAATAATGATTTTCCTGCCAGAGAAGAACTGCTCCAGAGGATTCAACTCCAATAGTATGTGTTGCAGACACACTTATACATGTTATATCAGATCTAATAATAATAATACATGTTAAAATAATAATAATAATACATGCTATAATAATAATAATACATGTTATATCAGATCTAATTATAATAAACCAATCGATTTTGGTCGGTTTTCAGATTACTCTCAAAAGGTCAAAATTTGGCAAAATCTAAGAAATGCGCAAATGTTTATAATCAACAATTCTAAAATTTGTCCAGTTCTCAGATTTTTGTGGAACCATTTCAAAATTCAAAAACTTGGAAAGAAACCGAACCAAGCTATTTGTCCCCACATCACTTACTACAGGGTGTAGAATAAACATGGGAATTAAGTAACAACCTAGACAGATAGTTTTTGTACAAAAGTAGCAATTGTAAAACCTTATTTCAAAAGTAAAAACAAAGATATGTACGCTACAGTAGATTTTATGTGAACGTTAAAATGGTGTTTACATTACTATGAAAAACTTTGTGCTTGTAACATAACCACCCGCTCTGCGAAGTTTTCAAAAGGCGCTAAAATTATGCATAATTACTGGTTTGGAAAATTAAAATATTTATTTAACCACGGGTTCCCTCGACCAATTTTGCAAGCATAACATCCAAAGCGTAGCGATCGGGATTTTATGTTTGTAATTATAAAATTCCCTTAACTTTCCTGTAAACTATGTAAAGTAGTTGTAAATAATTATTAATAAAATATAAACATAAACAAAAAATTTATAACTTTCTAGCAAACGGAACATTTTAAGTCAAGCTCTATTTAAAGATGACAATGCCTGATTCGCAACAGTATTCTTGCAACCTTTATCTGATCAATAATGTGGAAGATATTGTTGCTTTCCTAGATTTAAAACTGTTTTATTCAAATAATTCATATATTTTTCTGCGCGCAGTAGATATGCGCAAGTCACTTCCGCAGCAAAACCCTTATTGAAAATATCCAATTTAAACTTTAGAAAACGTTTTTGAGGGTAACCTGGTGAGTTGGGCATTGCCTTTATTGCATGGAGGGTCACTTGTAACATTATGTAAACATTTAACAAATATGGGGAACATTTTACATTAAAATAGCTTTACCTTGGGTCCTTTGGTGGGATTTGAACCAGAATATTTCCGTCTTTCAGCTGATATAACTCAGATTTGGGTTCCTTAACATATATTACCATCTTACAATTACGTCAAACTGTTCCTTAACATATATTATCATCTTAAAATTACATCAAACTGTTCCTTAGCATAAATTATCATCTTACAATTACATCAAACTGTTCCTTAACATATATTACCATCTTACAATTACGTCAAACTGTTCCTTAACATATATTATCATCTTAAAATTACATCAAACTGTTCCTTAACATATATTACCATCTTACAATTACGCCAAACTGTTCCTTAACATATATTACCATCTTACAACTACGTCAAACTGTTCCTTAACATATATTATCATCTTAAAATTACGTCAAACAGTTCCTTAACATATATTACCATTTTACAATTACGTCAAACTGTTCCTTAACATATATTACCATCTTACAATTACGTCAAACTGTTCCTTAACATATATTACCATCTCACAAAAGCGTCAAACTGTTCCTTAACATATATTACCATCTCACAATTACGTCAAACTGTTCCTTAACATATATTACCATCTTACAATTACGTCAAACTGTTCCTTAACATATATCACCATCTTAAAATTACGTCAAACTGTTCCTTAACATATAATTCCATCTTACAAGTACGTCAAACTGTTCCTTAACATATATTACCATCTTACAATTACGTCAAACTGTTCCTTAACATATATACCATCTCAAAATTACGTCAAACTTTATTTTTAGAAAAAAAGAGAAAAAATATCAGTATTCACACTGGAGATTGTGAATAAAGAATTTTACAGGGCAAAAACAGGGACACGGGTGAAAAGATGCACAGATTGAAATCCTTAATTTGTTTGCTGCCACTTATTTAAACTAAACAAAACAATAAGCAAAACAAAATAATACAAAGGCCTTGATATGGAAATAGATTTATTGATATATCGTTTTATTTGTATGCATGAGCTTGTGCCCACACCCCCAATATAAATTATTAAAGTTAAAAAACAATTTAGCATAGTTTCACACCACATATTAAAAACCCCAGTTTAGTTTCTATACCTTGGTTTGAAACGGGGAGGGAGATCTCTTCCTGGTTGCAAACTTGGGTTGAATATTCTCAGGGAGATCAATACTATCAGGACGAGTCACTGAAAGGATAAAGAGGTATAGCGTCTAGCAATCCGCCATTTATAGAGTGGCATAGCTGATTCACAACTGTACAAACACTTTGTCAATGCAAGGATGAAGTAGATATTCAGGGTTACCTACTGTAAAAACATCATGAAAATTGTCAAATATGACGAACCCAAGCTTAAACTTTATAGTCCTCTGCCTTGATTGTGGTTTTAAACCCTGTAACGATTGGGAAAAGGGGTCCCCTGACCCCCCCCCCCCCTGTTTTTGTCGTTTTAACCTAAAAACTTACTCTGGAACGGGTAAACTTCTTCACTTTTCAACCTCATAGTTGTAAACAAATTTGGCAAATAATACAAAACCCCTCTTCAACAGTGATTAAGAAAATCTTGAGCTAATTTTTAAACAAGTCTGGACATTGCAGTATCAAAAGTCGTTAATTCCTGAATCTTGGCATTTTAGTGAAATGAAGCAACTAGTTATTTAAGGTTCTTTAAAACTTTGAAACTAACTCCATCTAGCGGACAATTTTTAAATATTTGGTGTTCTACCTGACAGAGGTCGCTGAGGTTTAGAGCTGCATGGAATCCCTCCTACTGTTGTATGGATTCTATAAAGATAAGGAGCTAACCAGTGGTGCGCCATAATTTCAGCCACTTCAAATAATTCAGTTAAAGTTCGTTTTTAGCCTAATTAATTTACAAGGTTTACATAAAAACAATATTTTAATGAAAACTTTTGAATTAGTTTTCCCTGAAGGTCTTTTCTGTGGATCTACTTCTAACATTGCGTGTAGGAGCTGTTTCACTCCTAAAAACAAAAGTTTAAAAAATTCTCTGAAAAAGAAACTGAGTTTTTGACACAAATTCAAATTTTCTAATCCCTGCCCTTTTTATATTTCAAACTTAAGACTATCTAACAGAAAGCATAATTTGACATTTTAAATGTCTGCGACATTGGGTTGCAAAGATAAAGGGGTTAGAAAATAAGAGTTTGTGAATTATTGGTGGCAAGAACTCAGTTCCTTTGCTGATGTCCAAATAAATTTTGATTTGTCATTTATCAACTGTCGGAAATTGAAGAGGATTATCAAGTTGTCTCCAGGGGTCAATATAATTCCCAAAAAAGCTGATTTTCTCGATCCCAAAATTTTTTTTTTTAATTATCATATAAAAAAAATTTGCCCCCATTTCTTTCATGTTAATCCCAAATGGGATTGAAAAGGGAATTATATTGACCCCTGGTTGTCTCTTATATCAATGTTTATTGGGACATCCTGTGAATTTAGCTCGGTGTGGTCCAAACAACTTTTTTGGATTATTAACTTTTAAATAAAAAAATGTTGACCTGCTGAATACTGGCTCGGTAGAGGGGAAATTATTCCTCTCATTATTCTAAATAATTAATACACAGAGAATTTCAAAATAATATAGAAATTAACGGCGAATTTTTATTCAAAATAGATAAAAGTATAAGTTTTTACTATTTATACAGCTATTGTCTATCACTATCAAACCAAGATAAAAATGCATAGCTTTATTGAGTAAAATTTAGAACCTTCTGGCAACGTTTAATTTTCTTTATAAAAAAAGCATAAAAAGGTAGAAAATTAAACCTGATAATCAAAGCAGGGAGGGTAGGCGCTTCAAATGCACGCTTACAAGCGCACATCTCGAAGAGAATACAACCTAGAAGAGGGATTATTTCAGAGAGAGTATTTCTGACAAAATTCAAACTTGGGATTTTTTTTTTTTTTGAAACAATATTATCATTTTAATTCCCCAGCCCGAGAACGAACCCTGATTGCTCTAAAAGACAGAAAATCTATAGGGCTGGGCATGTTCCTAATTTTTTTAAATCGTTCGTTCCGTTCCGTTCATTCCCGCGAAAGAATGACCATTCCCCAGGAACGAGGCCCAGCCCTCGAGTTTGGCGTATTCCTACTATTTCAAAGTTCTGTTCATTCGTTGCCGTGAAAGAACGATCGTTCCCCAGGAACGACGCCCAGTCCTATGCAAAACTAAATTTGAAAAAAAAATCGAATAATTCATACCTAGCGCCCATACATCTGATTTGGTATTATACGGTTTCCCTTCACACAGCTCTACATTAAAAAGGGATTTAATATATTCAAACATTTCAAAAATTGACTTTTTAAATAAAAATCATTTGCTTTACTGAAAGAAGGGTAATGAGGAGGGAGACAGAGAAGCGTGATGAGACAGTAGGGGAGGGAAGAGGAGGAAGAGAAGGGTAATGAGGAGGAATGGGAAGAAGTGTGATGAGGAGGTACTAGGTAGAGGAGAGGAGGAAGAGAAGGATGATGAGGAGCGATGGGAAGAAATGTGATGAGGAGGTACTAGGTAGGGGAGAGGAGGAAGAAAGGGATGATGAGGAGAGATGGGGAGAAATGTGAGAACCAGGTACGGGAGGAGGAAAGGGTAATGAGGTGGGGGAGGGGAGGGGAGGATATAAAGAAAAGTGTGATAACATAATTTAACCTGGAGAAATATAGCAGGGTGTCCCAACCACAGTTAAAGCTTTGCTCTTGCTTGATAAGATCTTGGAAATTCCAAAATCACCAATCTTCACATGATCCATAGACCTAGGTATAGAAGTAAATAATCGGATTTTAGCCATAAAAAAATAAATGTGATAAATCATTAAAAAAAATCCGCGAAACAAAACTTTTTTGAAAATATAAAAAATTTTAAGAAAATTCTTTGGAAAATGTTTATTCTATTGTTTTCCAAAATTTCATAAAAATTGCATAAGGTAAGAAAAAATGTGAGCCAATTCTATGGTCTAAGGTAATAGTTTGATAACATTTACTTCAGATTTCTACTCAAAATATTGGCGGATTCTTTGTTATATATGTTTAAGAAAAGCAAACTTTAACACAATACAGTTTTGAAATATTGAAAGTTAAAACATTTTTTAAATATATATGATATACTAGCTGAAGAGTTGGCGTTGGCCATGTACCACGGGGTACCTCAAAAATGATAAACCAATTTGGTCGAGCCGTATGGCCAACTATGGCTAACATGTGAATATAAATATATATTGAAAGATTATAATATAAATGTATGACTTTAAAATATTCCTATGAACATGAAAGACATCAATTGTGCAGTGTACAGTACATACTTTAGTCTGGATATATTCTGAGAGTGTACTAGTTTACATTACAGTACATACTTTATTCTGGATATATTCTGAGAGTGTACTAGTATACAGTACTGTACATACTTTAGTCTGGATATATTCTGACAGTGTACTAGTTTACAGTACAGTGCATACTTTAGTCTGGATATATTCTGAGAGTGTACTAGTTTACAGTACAGTAAATACTTTAGTCTGGATATATTCTGAGAGTGTACTAGTTTACAGTACAGTACATACTTTAGTCTGGATATATTCTGAGAGTGTACCACCTGCAGCATANTACTTTAGTCTGGATATATTCTGAGAGTGTACTAGTTTACAGTACAGTACATACTTTAGTCTGGATATATTCTGAGAGTGTACCACCTGCAGCATACTCCATTACTATCATCATTGCTTTATCCTAGAATAGAAAATACTCAAATTATTGTTAAAGGGAGAAAAACTCGAATTATTGTTAAAGGAACTTTGCACGTAAATTCAAGTTACTTTTCATTTATAAAGTAGCATGTACTTATGTACTTATAAACTTATGTACTTTTTTACTTTTGTACTTTTGTACTTTTGTATTTTGTATTTTGTACTTTTTTACTTTTGTACTTTTGTACTTTTGTACATTGTACAATATTACCCTTAAATAAAAAAATTAATGAACATGGACGACAAAGCAATCCATGTTTTTATCACGAAATATAAATATATGTGCCGGCAGCCAAGAACTCAGGTGTACACTCATGTAAAGTGTGAACTCAATGCAAATGAAGTCGCATATTTACCATTCTAGAATTGTCAAGATTATTTTATGTATAATGCGGTTTTTAACTTTTAGTTGTGGCTTTATATGTGAGCATCTTCTCTTAGTACAGCATAACATTTTTTTAAATTTACGGATTTCATAATATTTTTTTGCGCATTTTCAAAATTTTTCAAAATCAAATAATTTAAGATAAAAATATTTTAAGATTACATATTTAAAGTCTGATTGGCAATAAACCTTCCCTGGGGCCACGTGAGGTCCCACAAAAAATTTGGGCCTGATCGGTTCAGCCGTTTTGACGTTTATTGGATACAAACAAACAGAAATACTAACAAGCTAAATTTATATATAGAAGAACAGCTTCCATAAAAAAAATCACAAACACTTCTGGCCCTTTATTGAATTATGCCAAGGATAATTGATCTTTAGACTTTACCTGTATAAAGTTTTCATGGTAGTCAATAATATTAGGATGTTGAAGCATTGATAATACTTTAATCTCATTTAATGCACCCTAAGCAAAACTAATATAGGAATTTTCTTCAATCTCTTAAAAATTAATTTTTTCTCCCTTTAAGTAACTTAACTTATATATATATTCCCTTTAAGTACCATAACTTATATATATACTCCCTTTAAGTAACTAAACTTATATATATACTCCCTTTAAGTAACTTAACTTATATATATATATATACTCCCTTTAATTATCTAAACTAGAATATACTCCCTTTAATTATCGAAACTAATATACACTCCCTTTAATTATCTAAACTAGTATGCACTCCCTTTGATTATCTAAACTAATATACAATCCCTTTAATTATCTAAACTAATATATACTCCCTTTAATTATCTAAACTAGTACACACTCCCTTTAATTATCTAAACTCGTATGTACTCCCTTTAATTATCTAAACTATTATATACTCCCTTTAATCATCCAAACTAATATATACTCCCTTTAATTATCTAAACTAATATACACTCCCTTTAATTATCTTAACTAGTATACACTCCCTTTAATTATCTAAAACTGCGTGTACGGTGTATACGGTATATACCTGCCTATCTGCTGCTGACATCTGCTCAACTTAAAAAAAATAAAGAATTAAATTTTTCATGACGCATTATGTGCTTTTTCAAGATAAATCAATCTACAATATCATTTCCTTCATGGATGCTGATTTATTAATCTGTTTAAGAATATAATTAATTTACCTGGGATCTGTTTACGAATATAATTAATTTACCTGGGATCTGTTTAAGAATATGTTTAATTTACCTGGGATCTGTTTAAGAATATAATTAATTTACCTGGGATCTGTTTAAGAATATAATTAATTTACCTGGAATCTGTTTAAGAATAACCTCTTTTCCATCTGAAAGTCGTTTAGCCAAGTGCGCAGTACCGTATGCCCCTGAAAGAATAAACAACAAAATCTAAAACTACAGAAAATATTTGTTGACAGCAAAGATGTAGAAAAAAATTAAAATTTTTACTAAAACATGTTTCTTATAAATTTGTTGGGGGAAATGTGATTGATATAAGGTTTTGCAATAAACATAATTATTGATTTCCTTATAGACACATCAGATAAAAGTAAAATTAGAAGCAATCAAAACCGAATTCAATTCGGGATCATATAACACATTTCATATTTTGCGAACAATCCATTTAACATGAGTATAAAGGTCGTCTTCCTATTTACCAATCATACAGCTCTTACTGTAACGTAATTATCAACTAAAAACTAAACAAAAACTGAATATTATTACCTCTTCCTACAACTCTTATTTTGCTGTAATTATCCATTTTTATGTCACTTTTTATAAATAATACTGTCACTATTAGCTGTTATAATACTTCGGAGTTAAAAGTTTATAGATATCACTTGATACAATCCAATATCACTTAAGTTGTACAGTCTACTGTAGTCTAGAACTTCTAAATAGGCTACTTTGCTTAGACTAAAAGATCTATAACTGCATTCAAAAAACAGTTTTTTTGTTTTAAGTTGCTTTATCGTGTCATTATTACTCTGGCTTCGTATTTAACGTACACTGTACTCATGTACTGTGTACAATGTAGCCAATAACCTTGAGTACAGTTTCCCTTGGTTATTTACGCAAAGTTTGCATCAGTATTTAATACATGCTCAGCCAGCACTGTAAACAAATATATAAGTATATAACATGAACAGGTTTCTTTAAACAAAAATAAAAAAGATATGGTTGAGAATTATTTCGGAATAAAAAATTTCATTTCAGAAACTATAGAGTATATAAAAGGGAAAAACCACTGAGCTGATTACGTAAAAGCTATAGGGTTACACACAAAGGCTGCGACTACAGAGACGACTGCACGGAACGCAAAGTGGCGCAACCTGACATCTACCCCCTCCCCCTGAAAATTTATCGCTAAAAAGTTAATCTATAGTTTGAGTAAATTTATTCTCTTACAAAATATTATTATGAGTATAAAATACAAACATTGTAAACAGAGAACTGACGTCATCCAAACTGAAAGAAAGAATAAGGATTTTATTGGACTATTAAAACCTTGGCAGGCTTGGAGGAGTATAGGTATAGGCCTATTCCTGGTCTCGTCCTTAATTTTGAGTAACCCTGTAGCTGAGAAAATAGATCAGAAAAGCCTCAGATTTGTTATAAATTGAAGTTTTTTTTTGGTATTAATATTATATATTTGTATTCCCTCGTATTGCTGATACAATGTTAGAATTATCTCTCGCTGAAACCTGAACAAAAAGAAAGAGAAGTGCGCATTTGACAATATTCCATAAAAATTATTAAAGAAAGAAATGAGTTTTTGCCACAAACTTAATGTTTTATCCTGAAATCTTTAAAACCTGTTGGTGTAAACCCATGATTATTTGATCTGACAGAATTATTTATAGTTTGTATTATCACAGATCTACAGGTTGCAAAGATATATGAATTAGGAAATCCGAGTTTGTGGAAAGAACTCAATTATTTTATCTATGTATATAATATTGATATTTATTTCTCTAAGTCTTAATTATTTTTACCTCAACGTATTCTAGAATATTCTTTTCAGAGCAAAAGTTCTTGTATTCTTCAACTTTGCTAAATCAGATTTTAATACTTTTTTGTATATATAAGATTTATTATCTACTCGCCTAGGTTTATAATAGTTCCTTCTGCCGTTTACCCGCGCTTGGTATAAAATCATGATTTTAGCTGAAATGCTATATTTTGCCCGCGGAATTTCAAAAGTTTTTAAAAAATTGAGCCTATGTTACCACCAGGTAGCCCATGGGTTCCCTCAAAAAATGTTAGCCAATTTGGTCCAGCCTTTAGGCCGGCTAAAGCTGACATATACATAATAGCGAAGAGTTTTATTATATAGATAGATTTATTGAAATGAAAATAAAAACTAATAATAAAGTAATAAATTACAATTACAAAATTTTCTCTAAATCTTGTAAAGTCCTTGACACTTTTTAATTTTATTTTTTAACGAAATCGACATCATATGAATCCAACTTCAAGATGAAAATAAGGATTCTAGAATTAATCATCTTACGCGGAATTACTACCATGACTTATCTTGACCTTGTTGTATACACTATACAGCCAAAACAGAACACGTTCGAATTGCATATCAAGATTTTAAAACTTTTTTCTTTTCATAAGTTAAAAAGAGTTGCCTTTAAACCATTTTTTATCTAGAAAAGAGATATAGGCAATTTCCTTTTTTGTTTCTGCTGCACATAAATCCCACAACTTAAAATGATCAATTTTCAAATATGAAAAGCCTAAATATTTACGTAATTTGTACTTTGACAATTATTAAAGGGTATCGTTGTGAATCCGAAGTGTAATTTTTTAATGAAGGGTGCTTTGAAATTACATGGGCAGTCCCTTTATGTTTAATGTTATCCCCTTGTGTTGCTCCAAACACATCATCGTTAGTATCTACAGACAGTTTAACACAGAACTTAGGAGACATCGAACCAATTGATAAAATGTTGTCTTTAACATTTTTTCATGGGCTTTATACTATTATAATTAAATCTCAGTAATTGTAAAGATAAATAAAAGCAATGAATGAAATATGCGGAAACAGTTTTAACGAAATTTATATAATTATTCAATTAATAAACTAAATATCTTCACTATTCCATTATCAGTAGGTTTTAGAAAACGACATTCTATAAATTCTTTCGATGTCTCCAGTTCTGGGCTTAATTGTAGCAAACCTTGAGTTTGATGTTGGAGATAGATCAGCTTTATTCCCAACCAGGAGAAGAGGAGAAACCAGCCCGTCCTCACCTAGCTCCATCTTCTCCAGGTAGTCCTGCAACACAATCAATCAATCAATCAACTAAAAAAATGTCGCGTGAAGTATGTTTGTCTATTCCCAACCTGTATCCAGGCTTGAGCACGGAGAAAAGTATCTCTCCTTGACAGATCAAAGAGAACAAGAGCACCGTGAGAATATCTAATAAAAAAGGGATTGTTCATTAATCATTAATTAGCAACAAAATTTCTTTTTTAATTTTCCACCAACCAGGCTTCAGATTAATTCAAAAAATGATTCAGGCTTTCCAAAACTCAATCATAGGCAAACTTAAAAACACAGAGTGCTACTTTAAGAATCTAACTGTTTCAAAAGATGCAGAGAAAGTGATTTTGATCAAATATTTGTTTTCCACAGCGCCATAAAGACGGTATAATCAAATAGAAACAAGAAAATTTAGGAATGAAAGAAAGTTAAAAAGCAGATATATTACAAAGAGGAACAGCAAGATGGCTGCAGACGTATGTGGCCAGTACTAGAAATTATGAAATACAGTGACTCTAAAGTGTTGGTCTCATTTTACCAACTAAAGTTATGATCCTGACTTAAGTTTCATTTTTCGATAAATTGCAATGGTTCCAACTAATCAGTGGATATATTTGTGAATGGATACATGTCAATAGATTTGTTTTTTTAAATATAAGGAATGAATATTTGTACTTGTAGTATAATTGAGTTTTACTGGTAAATATCTCATGGCCAGGAATATCCCAAAGCTGTAGATTTATCTTCTTATCTTGGATATACAGGTCCTTCACTTCAAATCCAGGCTCAGTACTTATTCTATAATAAAATCAATTAAATCATGCAATTAATCATTCAATTAAAGAACCAATTTCAACTATATTATTACCTATATTTCTAGATGTAAGACCAGAATAAGGATATTATTACCTATATTTCTAGACGTAAGACCAGAATAAGGATATTACTACCTATATTTCTAAATATAAGATCAGAACTAGGATATTTTTACCTATATTTCTATATATTAGATCAGAATAAGTCAGTTGCATTCCTACAGCTTAGGAGAGCAGAGCTCTGTTCAGAAAGAGGTCTCTGCACTATTTGCAGTGAATGCTGAGAAATGTGTCTGCATATAAGAGGAAGGAGAGGCCAAGGGGCCCTGAACCCCGTGCTCGATTAGCTAGCCTCCTTTCTTAACTACAGTACCCACAGTCTAGGTACTGAGTCAAGAAATAGGAATAACAAAGAGCAAATATGTCTATACTTATCCAATTATATCCACTCCACTTAGTGATTGGAGCCCTTTCTGGAAGGTCCCTGTCCCTGCTCCCTGAGCAGAGCTGATGAAGGGGACAACTCCGCATTCTGCATGCAGCGGTGCACACTAAATGCGATACTTCCTAAGAAATTCTGCTGGACTGGGAAACAGTATAACATATGGACAAATGGAATGATCTTGAAACATTCCTGATACATTTGCACTCCTGTCAGCTCTTATCCACATCTCCACTCTCCTCTATCTACCATCTAACCTATAACTCACAAGCAACGAAATGAGACTTGAGGACATTTCTATGTTGGAACCTTGATTATCCTTCCTTGAATAGCAACCCTCCTTGTATAGGAAAGTAACAATGTGCAGTTCGTAGCAGGGAAGCTATTGCTCCCTTGCTGAAAATAGAAACTAACTTGAATCATACTTGTTATACCTATATTCAGAAGAGAACTGATTCAAGGTGTATCTACTAACATACTTATTTTACCTAAATTTAGTAGAAAACTGTTCCAGGGTGTATCTACTAATCCTTGTTATACCTTTATTCAGTAGAGAACTGTTTCAAGGTGTATCTGCTAATCCTTGTTATACCTATATTCAGAAGAAAACTGTTCCAAGTTGTATCTACTAATCCTTATTAACCTATGTTCAGTAGAGAACTATTCCAAGGTGTATCTACTAATCCTTATCATACCTATATTCAGTAGAGAACTGTTCCAAGGTGTATCTGCTAATCCTTATTATACCTATATTCAGAAGAAAACTGTTCCAAATTGTATCTACTAATCCTTATCATACCTATATTCAGTAGAGAACTGTTCCAAGGTAAATCTACTAATCCTTATTATACCTATAACCAGAAGAAAAGTGTTCCAAGGTGTATCTACTAATCCTTATTATACCTATATTCAGTAGAGAACTGTTCCAAGGTATATCTACTAATCCTTATTATACCTATATTCAGAAGAAAACTGTTTCAAGGTATATCTACTAATTCTTATTATACCTATATTCAGTAGAGAACTGTTCAGAGGTATATCTACTAATCCTTATTATACCTATATTCAGAAGAAAACTGTTCCAAGGTGTATCTACTAATCCTTATTATACCTATATTGAGTAGAGAACTGTTCCAAGGTGTATTTACTAATTCTTATTATACCTATATACAGTAGAGAACTGTTCCAAGGTGTATCTACTAACATACTTATTATACCTATATTCAAAAGAAAACTGTTCCAAGGTGTATCTACTAACATACTTGTTATACCTATATTCAGTAGAGAACTGTTCCAAGGCGTATTTACTAATCCTTATTATACCTATATTGAGTAGAGAACTGTTCCAAGGTGTATCTACTAATTCTTATTATACCTATATTCAGAAGAAAACTGTTCCAGGGTGTATCTACTAATCAATGACGTTTTACCAACTCCTAAAGAAAATAGTGTTTTCTTTTTTGATTATTATTTAAAAAAAAAGTATTTTACCAATATCTCCTAACACCATCAGTTTTAGAGTTGTTTCATTCATAATTTCATTTTATTAATCTTTTATAATTCTTTTCTGAACAATATCTCAGATTAGTTGAAACTTTGGAATTTAAAATGAAATGGATGGAATATGAAGACGACATTATAGCAATATTCAAGTGTATTTGATGTTGTTTTCTTGACACTTGTTACCCACTTTAGTGATATGGGTCTGTTTACACTGCACAATTGCTGTGTCTCATTTATTTAACTTTTTAGAGTTATAACTTTAATCTAAAAGTCGTCTTCCTATTTCAGAGTTTTCTGATTATCACTGCAGAATATGGAAAAGTTTGGAAAATAAATGGAATAGTTTGGATAAAGAATGGAATATTTTGAAAATAAATAAAAAATTTGGGATATAAAATGGAGTAGTTGGGATATAAAATGGAATTGTTCGGATAGAAAATGGAAAGGTTGACATAAAATGGAATTGTTAGGTATAAAATAAAAAAGATGTGTAAAAATTGAATTGTTAGGGTATAAAATAGAAAAGATGTGTAGAAATGGAATTTTTAGGGTATTAAATGGAAAAGAAGGGACAAAAAAAGAAATTGTTTGGATATTAAAAGTAATAATTACTTTAGGAAATAAAAATATTTTGAAAATAAAATTGGAATAACTNGAATAGATAGATAGATAGATTAGATAGATAGATAGATTAGATAGATTAGATAGATAGATAGATAGATATTCCACTGTATTTGTAATGGTTTGTATTGGGTTGTTATGGTAACATCTAGAGTAGCCAGGTAAAAGAAGGAAAGGAAAGGGAAGGAAAGGGAAGGAAAGGAAAGGAAAGGGAGACAGGAAGATAACATTTTTGAAAAGGAAAGGTAGTTGATAGATAGATAATTTTATATCTAGTGTACAGAGTTAAACGTACAGAGTATAAGTTTGTTTACTCTGCAGTACATAAAGAGAATGTATGAAAAAGTTAGAACAGTTTCTCTGAAAGGAAGTGTAGACCCACAAGTAAAAAATCTACAGGTTAATATTGTTTTAAAAAATTTGATTTCAGCATTTAATAGTAAAACTGTGAAATAAAAAAACACCTCAGAAGCTTTTGAAAAAAATGAGATTTAACATAATTATTTTAAACCCTTTTCCAAATCAGAACCTTTGTACTCAAGAGAACTTTGAACAAGCACTATCGCTAAATTGTATTAATACTAGGCTTTTAGGGCGCTTCCCGTCCATCTTCTATTTCAACTTTTAATTGTGGCTTTTTTTCTGAAGCATCTTCTCTTTGTACAGTACTAGAAATTCAAGGCTCTTCGCGCCCTTCTTTCTAGCCTTAGAGGGCGCTTCGCGCCCATCTCCTAAATTTAAACATTCTAATAATTNTTTAATGACGATCGAATTTTGATGGAGACAAATATTTGAAATTTTGATGATTCATAAACCTT
Source organism: Eurytemora carolleeae (assembly GCF_000591075.1). Taxonomy (NCBI): domain Eukaryota; kingdom Metazoa; phylum Arthropoda; class Copepoda; order Calanoida; family Temoridae; genus Eurytemora; species Eurytemora carolleeae. The sequence continues at coordinate 123,857 of NW_019396620.1, read as the reverse complement.
CCCTGGAGTCCCTAGATGTCCCACAAAAAATTTGGGCCCGATCGGTTCAGCCGTTTTGACGTTTATTGGATACAAACAAACAAACAAACAAACAGACAGACAGACAAACAGACAAGCCAAATTTATATATAGATAACATTTTTTTAAGTTTGCGGATTTCATATTTTTTCGCGCATTTTCAAAATATTACAAAAATCAAAAACTTTTAAACACAATTTTCTAAAATTTTGATCATTTATAAACCTTCCCGGCCTGGGGTCACGTGAGGTCCCACACAAAATTTGGGCCCGATCGGTTCAGGCGTTTTGACTTTCATTGGATACAAGCAAACAGACAGACAAGCTAAATTTATATATAAATTTTACCAAATACTACCTTAGAACTGATGTTAGGGTTGGTGAGGAAAAGCAAAGGATCGCTCTCAGGAATGAGAAAAAAGTATAAATCCCAAAAAATTATCTTACCGCCTTTTTGAGCAAAATTACCAGCCTATGATTCTTCTTCCTGGGGCATTCTTTGATTAAATTCTTTCTTAACAGACCTTCTTGTAACGATCTCTTGAGCCCTCCTTGACACCTTCCAATGCAAAAAATTCTTCTTGGTGACAACATTGTCCTTTTTCAAGTTTTATCTAGTGAATTGAGATGAAACTTGTGAATTTTCTAAATATTTTTGTTCAATCGTTTCGTGAATTTCAAACATTGAAAACATTAAAGACTCAAAACTTTCAGATTTATATTGCTTATTTTCTGTGTGCCTGTAAAGTAGTTGTAAATGGAGTTGTTATTTCCAGGTTGTAAGCTTTGACTCTGACTGGAAGGAGGTTTATATTGGAGCGAGTAAAAAGGATTCTTTTACAGCAGTTTGCCCAAACAATATTCCTCAATGTGCAGAGGTATTTTTTATATTTTTTTCTTCTAAAGGAATTGAGTCTTTGCCACAAACACAGATTTCTTAATCTCAATGATTTTGCAATTCCTGCTGGTGTAAACCGTTGATATTTCAAACTTTGATTATTTGATCTGATAGAATTCCTAGTTTTAAATATCTAAGGTCTCCGACGTTGATTTGTGAAGATATAGGGATTACAAAATTTGATTTTGTGCCAAAAACTCAATTCCTTTCTGAATTTGTTAAAAGATATAAAAAAATATTAAAAATTTATAAGTTCATTTAGCTATTGCTGAAAGGGACCGTTAACGTAATTTCAAGTGACCCTGTATTTAAAGAGGGTGGCATGCTCCATTCACTTCGGTATCTTAAGAAACCTTAATCTGATCAATAATGTATTTTTGTTTGAACAGTGTTAATTTTATCAATAAATCCATTGCTGAAAAAACTTGGAGTTTACTTTTGAAGAGAAACCGGGAATGAAAATAATCAGTTTTAAAAAAACTTATTTGTTCTAAATCATAAAAAAACTTTTAAGGGTATTGTAAGGAATCGGACATGTCCCTTTAAAGATGAAGGGTCTTTTGAAATTACATTTACAGCCCCTGTAAACAGAAAGAAAATTTAAATGTTTTAAAACTTTCTCATTTCGGAAATATTTGAACAATTCCTTTAAAATATCATGTTAAGGTGAGTGTAAGATATGTGTGTAAGAACAAGGAAAACGCCAGAATATCCTGCTCAAAATGGTAAATTCATGATTTCAATTCTTTCATTTTTATTGTAAATTTTTCATCTCAAATATGCTAGACTAGACATAAAGAGAAGGTAAAATTAATGGTAAAGGAATTGAGTTTTTGCCACAAACTCTGATTTTCTAAACTCTATATCTTTATAACCCAATGTCGTAGACCTTAGATATTTCAAACTATCAATGCTTATAGATAAAATAATCTAAGTTTGAAATATCAAAGGCTTGCACCATCAGATTGCAAAAATATTGGGATCAGAAGATTTGAGTTTGTGGCCAAAACTCAATTCCTTTCTGCCACGACGTTGGGTTGGGACCTCAAAACTGTTCCAGCTTTTATTTTACGCAATTACGTCTGAGAAAAGCTAATTTATTTAGATATACGCTAGAAATGTTATCCTTCCTTCTAGAGTGAGAAATCCTTAATTCTTAATCTGAGTGGACACGCTTTTGATTTTCTTCTTCATCCTCTTTTTGGTTATTTCTACTGTATAAAAGTTACGTTTGATAACAATTACAATGTTATATCGATTGGACTAATATCCGATTGAATTAAAGTCAGCTGTTCACAAGTCGGCTCTTAGAGTATTTGAACAAATATAAATTTAATCTCGTTAATATGAAATTATTAAAAACATAATTTAGGACTACTGTCATTTTGAACGTTAGCCGTAATAAAAATTAATCCAAAACTTACGTTCGTTCAATTGATATGACACCATCAACACCAGAAATGCGCAAAAAATAAAAATATCGAATGTGTATTAACCTAAGCTCTTGTTTAGTAAAACTAGGAGATCAAGCATTGATCTCAATATCCACCATTCTAAAGTTTTCAGCTCTGGTTATTTGCAATAAATGTTCAGTGAGAAGAGTTTAAGATTAAGAAGATTTAAGAAGATTAAAAACATGTTACATTTCAATTTCACTTGAAATTTACTTTGATATCAGGTGTTTAGACATCGATGGGCTTTTATTTACATTTTTGAACTATTGCCGATTAAAAATTAAAAATGAATTGTTTTTTTTTCTACTTTTACAGAATTAACAAAATTTCCGAAATTTTTTAAATAACTTTAAAGTGTTTGTCTGTTTGTCGACGACATTTAAAGTGATAAATGAAAATATTCATAATTAATTTCCAACAAGGTTCTTCTGTTCAGGTGTCCAATGGAGAACTGTACAATTCTAGTGCTAGGGAGTCAGTTCGGAATACAGGTTCATATATATATATATTCAGGTTACATATTTTAATCTGAAATACCAAATGTAGAAAGTTATTCTTTTTATAGCTTGAATTTTGACATATTTTGTTTATATTGTGAAGAAAAAAATTTTTTATATAGGTATCCTGAAGTTGTACTATTATGATAATTTACTAAGATTATGTGAAGTACAGTAGATTGCAATAGAAAAATCTACCAACTGCGCACAACGTCACAAGTGTCAAATGTAAAAAGAAAGACGACATGCTGTCAAACTTGTTATTATGATTTCCAAGATTCAGCTGAGATAAATATCGTCTTTGCAGGAAAATCTATTTGAGATCAGCTGTATCTTAGTTCTGTAAACAATAATAGTTTAACAGGAGGACCCACTTAACTTGAATACTGGGATATGAATTAAATATCATCTTTGTTCTTCAATATATATCCAATGACATACTGGGTGTCCCACGAAACATGGCAATAGGAAGACGACTTGAAAGTCGTCTTTGGTATTTGAATTTATTTGTGACATTTAGTCTTCTATCTACTTTAACGTGCATGATTCTTGAAACAATTATCACATAATTCTCCTAGCCATGGCATTTCCAAAAAGTGGTCTGCGTTTTTTTGCTTTCAATATTACCGGAGATATATAAAGAGTTTGGTTCAGATTTCAATTTTGTTAAATAAAAGCAAAATTGTCGAAATCTGAACGAAATTCTTCATATCTCGGGCAATACTGAAAGCACAAAAAAGGCAGACCACATTTTGGAAATGGCAGGACAAGGGAAATTTTGTGATTATTTATTATCTCTAGAAATTTACTTCTAAAATTAGATTGACTAATAACGCAGCAAATTATATCAAAAATCAAGACGACATTCAAGTCGTCCTGCATACTGTCATGTTTCGTGGGACACCCAGTAACTGAATTTATTTCTTGTCAATAGATCAAAGTGTAAACGTAATTTCAAGAGACCTTGCGAACACAGACGGCATTTCCTGATTCACAGTACTCTTGAACCCTTCATCATAAATGTGGAATATATTGTAATTTTTCTTGGTATAAATCTGATAATTAGTAAATATTTTTCTTTAGTAGATATGTATTTTATAGAAACCACAGTTGAAAATAGCATTAATATCCAGGAAATAGGAATAAAGGGAAAAGAAATGGCGCTGGTCTGGCATGAGAAAGCCAGTCGGACTGCTTTGCAGACAAGTTCGGTAATACTTACACACACTCTTTTGGTACAGATACACAACATGACTACAGTCAAGGAAATTGCAGAACGATGTTGTCAATTATAATTAAACTTGAATAACGAGTAGTTTATTGTAAACTTAGATCAAATTATATTCTTTGCATGAAAATTTGGCTTATAGTGTTGACTTAAATATATAAATAATATACTACATGTATATTAAACTTATTTTTAAGTAAACAATTAACAATAAACAAATGTACCCTCCTAGACTGTACAAATACCGAGATTCGTATGTACTGTATATACCTACAGTACACACTATCACACCTTCGGTTTGGTAAACCTTACACACACTCTTTTGGTACAGACACACACACATGACGTTTCCGCCCCGGCCCTGTTAATATCTAATTCATACTTGATAAGACTAATCTTTCAATGGTACCGTTTTAAATCGGACATTGCCCTCTTTTTGTGAAGGGTCACTTGAAATTACGCTCACAGTCCCTCACTGTCATTTAAATATCTCCCTACCTCAAGCAAAAATCGATGAGAGTTTTGCCAATTACTTCTTTAAACCAAAGGTAACAACAAGCGCTTTATAGTATTAAAATGTACATGTACAGAGCTACAGAAAAGCATTAGTGAGTTAGAGCGGTAAAAGTGAAGCCCAAGGCGTTGAGACTGTTTATAAGCTGACTGAATCTATGTGCCCAATTAAAGAGACTTTCTCCTAATGTAGTGTACCCCTGAAAAGTATAAATAAGTCTGCAAGACTTTTTCAATGATATAATTACTTAAAAGGCTTTCAAACATCGAAGACTCCCCTTTAGTACTCCCCTCTCTCAATTACACAGATTCATCCTGCTTATAAAAGTCTCATACATTTTTGTCGACTTTAAAGTGTCGTAAAGCTTAGCACTTGTTGTTAGCTTTGGTTTTTAAGAAGTAATTGGCAAAATTCTCATAGGTTTTTGCTTGAGAGCTTGAGATCTTTAAATCACAGTGCAATTGCCATGTTTTGTGAGACCCCCTGTATTATCTTTAGATACTTGATTGGGATGGAGGAAACCTAGTGTATGAGTATGATTTTGAAGAACAGGGATTACCTCCAGATGAACTACAGATTCTTGGTACTTTTCAAATAAAATGTTTCAAAGTGTAATCTGTATTGTGTATTCTAGTATACATGTATACAGTACACTTGTCTTGTCCAGTTGTCTAGTCTACTTGTCTAGTCCACTTGTCTAGTCCACTTGTCTAGTCCACTTGTCTTGTCCAGTTGTCTAGTCTACTTGTCTAGTCCACTTGGCTAGTCCACTTGTCTAGCCCACTTGTCTAGTCCACTTGTCTAGTCCACTTGTCTTGTCCACTTGTCTAGTCTACTTGTCTAGTCCACTTGGCTAGTCCACTTGTCTAGCCCACTTGTCTAGTCCACTTGTCTAGTCCACTTGTCTTGTCCACTTGTCTAGTCTACTTGTTTAGTCCACTTGTCTAGTCCACTTGTCTAGTCCACTTGTCTAGTCCACTTGTCTTCTAGTCCAGTTGTCCATTCCACTTGTCTAGTTCACTTGTCTAGTCCACTTGGCTAGTCCACTTGTCTAGTCCACTTTTTAGTCATGCACACCTATTTAGTCCATTTGTCTTGTACACTTGTCTAGATCACATGCCTAGTCTATTTGCTAGTACATATGTGTAGTCCACTTATCCTGTCCACTTGTCTAGTCCACTTGTCTAATCCACTTGTCTAGTCCACTTGTCTAGTCCACTTGTTTAGTCCACTTGTTAGTCATCTTGTCTTATCCTCTTGCCTTTTACACTTGTCTTGTCTTGGGAAAAACGGACAATTGGACTATGATACATACTGGCAAGTGGACTAGACAAGTGTACTAGACAAGTGTAATAGACAAGTGTATTAGACAAGTGCATAAGACAAGCAATAGTTTCTGTTATTTGAAAATAAATTAGGAGTACATGCCCGGGGAGTAGCAGCTGTAGGAACCTCACTGCTTGCTGTAGGTACAACTCTTACACGAACTATAAAAAAGAACAAATGTCGCAAAACATGTTAAAAAAAAATGTATTCAAACATAAAATTTCGAAATTACAAAGATTTTATCATTTGGTGATTTTACCCTTTCCAGAATTCAATATCATTTATTATCCGCGAACCAAACATGCAAAGTAGAGCAGTTGCAGTTTATAACAACCAACGCGACGGTCGGTTTAAATGAATAGAAAGAGATAGATTATTCATTCCTCGTTAGTTAAATAACTTCGCTAAGACGTTCCTAGGAACTCCAGCGATATACTTCAGTTATCTGTGCCCAGATCAGCTACAACTAGAGATGGACGCGTTTGACTTTTTTCCATTTGTTTGTTTATCGTTCATGAAAGGCCCATTTTGTTCTTTTTTCAATCGTTAAAACAATGGTTTTGTTTGTTCTCAAAAACATCTTTAATTTTCCAACTATTTAAATTGTTTTCTCAGTGAACGATCGCGGTTAGTAAAATTGTTTGATGAGTAAAATCGTTCGTTCAGTGAAATTGTTGGTTTCGTAAAATCGTTCGTTTAGTAAAATCGTTTGTTTCGTAAAATTTTTAGTTTAATTGTTTACTCAGTAAAATTGTTCGTTAAATAATGACATTCGTTCAGTAAAAAGGATTATTTTTTAAAGTTTGTCGGCAAAAATCGTTTGTTTTTTAAAAACATTTGTTCATTCCTTTGAACGATTAAAGTCGTTTTTCTATCGTTAGTTTTTTCTAGGCAACATCATTTACAAAAAAATGTTCGTTCTCAAAAATTTAGTTCGTTCACAAAACGATGCCCATCTCTAGCTACAACATCTATTATATTCCCTTATTCCTATACTCCGGCCCAATAACATTTTTAATATAAAATCATATTTGTTTAAATATTCGAATTTGTGGCAGGTTTACATACTGGAGATATCCTGGTTCTAAGTATTGAACTACAAGGAGAATCATATCTCTGCAATATTGTCGAAAAGTAAGAAATGTTAAGATATTAATAATCAGTCTTAGCTATAAGAAAACTATACATGGGACCACTAATCTGTACAAGTACAAAGAATAGGTAACTTCATATGGGTTGCTTGCATGTTGCTTGTATGTCTCAAGGCAGTTTAATCACGAGTTTAAAATCGTCTTTTAAATAATATTTGATTTATTATTGTGATTGGTGATGTCTTATATACAGGGTGTCCCACGAAACATGACAATAGCAAGACGACTTGAAAGTCGTAGTTTGGTACTTGAATTTATTTGTGACATTTAGTCTTGTATCTACTTTAACATGTATGATTCTTGAAACAATTATCACATAATTCTCCTAGCCCTGGCATTTCCAAAAAGTGGTCTGCGTTTTTTGTGCTTTCAATATTACCGGAGATATAAAGAGTTTGGTTAAGATTTCAATTTTGTTAAATAAAAGCAAAATTGTCGAAATATGAACGAAATTCTTCATATCTCGGGCAATATTGAAAGCACAAAAAAGGCAGTCCACATTTTGGAAATGGCAGGACAAGGGAAATTTTGTGATTATTATCTTTAGAAATTTACTTCTAAAATTAGGTTGACAAATAAACGCAGCAAATTATATCAAAAACCAAGACGACATTCAAGTCGTCCTGCATACTGTCATGTTTCGTGGGACACCCTGTACAAAGCGGCCCAATATCCTATTGGATAATCTCCAAGTTTTAACGCCAAAAAACGTAAAAAACCTAGTATTTTCTGCAAAATATTTGTTTTATTAGCCTTATACATTTAAAAAAAAATATTTTTGTTTTCAATTTTCTGATATTTTGCCTTAAATCTCAATTTAAAGCTATTAACGATCTAATATGATATGGGATTGATTGCATACTGTTGTACTGTAAGATAATGAGAAATTTCTTTCCTGTTAACAAACAAATTTATACAGTTGTCCCTCTTTACTTAAGTGTTTAATTCTGACAATTCCACCGTTGTTTCATGTAAGCATCAATCTATATAAATCATTTTAAAGGAGAAAATATTGTGAATTTGACATGCCGCTGAGGGAGGGACAATTGAAAACTAAATAAACCAGTTTTGAAACTACATAAACCAGTTTTGAAACTACATAACCAGTTTTGAAACTACTTAAACCAGTTTTGAAACTACATAAACCAGTTTTAAAACTACATAAACCAGTTTTGAAACTACATAACCAGTTTTGAAACTACATAAACCAGTTTTGAAACTACATAAACCAGTTTTGAAACTACATAAACCAGTTTTGAAACTACATAACCAGTTTTGAAACTACATAAACCAGTTTTGAAACTACATAAACCAGTTTTGAAACTACATAACAAGTTTTGAAACTACATACCAGTTTTGAAACTACATAACCAGTTTTGAAACTACATAAACCAGTTTTGAAACTACATAAACCAGTTTTGAAACTACATACCAGTTTTGAAATTACATAAACCAGTTTTGAAACTACATAAATCAGTTTTGAAAACTACATAAAACAGTTTTGAAACTACATAAATCAGTTTTGAAAACTACATAAAACAGTTTTGAAACTACATAAAACAGTTTTGAAACTACATAAACCAGTTTTGAAACCCGGGTTTCAAGAATGGGGTTATGCAGTTTTGTGAATATCAATATTTTTGTTATGAAATATTTTTTATTTAGTTTCTTTATATTCTCAATTTTTGTCGAATCTCTAGAATCAAAATCTAAAAAAATGGTAAGACCCCAAAAAGGAAAGTTTCGTTCAACGAAACTCTTTTACATTTCGGGGTTTGTAGCCTGTGTGATTACTGTACACAAATCAACTGAAGTTTTCAGAGATGTATTATAAAATGTATATTTTTAATTATATGTTATTCTATTTCTAGATTACGAGGTCATCTCAGCTATATAACTGATCTAGCTAGTTCTAGCACCACGGTAATTCTAGTTTCTTAAAAATGATAAATTTATTTATTAAATAATGATCAATATTCATCAAGTCTTTGATAGTTTGTTTTATTAGAAACTAGCTCAGTAATACATCTAGCTTTCAGAGAAGCAATAACTGGCTCTGGCGCTTCTAAAAGTACTCAGAGATACAGGGTGAGAGAGAGAAAATGGCAAACTAAAAAAAACTTTAATGGAAAAGAAATATACGGAACTACAAGAAACATTGAAGGCCTTATTTAATATTTTAATACTGTATCAACCTGGAAAATGGAGGTTTTTACCTAGCTGTATCCAGATTTTGCTACTGGCAACTTTAAATATACTCCTTAATAACAAGTCTGGTTAGCTGTTATTAAGTATCCCAACTCGTCGGAAAGATGTAAATTCTTTCATTTGAATCTGGTTCTATGATGTAAGCATCAAGGGAGCTCAGAACAGTCAAGTTCTTATACAACTCTCTCCAGTTTATTGTGGCTTAACAGAACCCTGTGAAAAAAGTAAATAATAGTGCAGAGAAGGAGGGGTTTCTCTACGCTTTTCTTCTCCCTCCATCTTGTCAGAAACAAGGAAAATATAGAGACGGGAACTCTGTAAACCCTGGATAGAAACTGGAACTCTGTAAACCCTGGATACAGACGGGAACTCTGTAAACCCTGGATAGAGACGGGAACTCTGTAAACCCTGGATAGAGACTGGAACTCTGTAAACCCTGGATAGAGACTGGAACTATGTAAACCCTGGATATAGATGGGAACTCTGTAAACCCTGGATAGAGACAGGAACTCTGTAAACCTTGGATTAGAATACTGATGGGTGTGCACCATGCACTATGATACCAGATTATGCTCTGCGGCTGCAAGGAAAAGATTGATGTAGAGGAGGCCATACTCTGAAGCACTGCGTCCAAGATGAACTTATAAGAACCAAAATTCTTTTGTTGAAAATATCCACTCCTTTCCTAACCTCTTATCCCATTTGTCATCATTAAGGCGGAAATCGGACAATAAATATCGTCAGAATTTTTTCAAACCCTGCTAAGTGCAGTGATTTTCTTTCTTCTCCAACCTGTAAGAATATTCAACGATGAATTTATGTTTTAATCTGAACCTTCAATCAGTTGAGTCAGACATTCCTGGCAAAACTGAAAACTGCAGTTCAGATAAAAAGAAGTTGCAAGTCATTGAAAAATTCCACTACTATTTTTAAAATTTGTTAAAAATTTTCTCGTTAAAAATAAATTGTAAAAAAATTAGGACCTAGCAGAAGTGTCCGGCATTACCCGCGGAATTTTAAAACACAAAATTGTTTAACCTGTTACCTGTTACCTGGTATTTATGAGTTTCCTCAAAAAATGTCAGCCAATTTGTTCCAGCCGTTTGGTCAGCTATAGCTAACATATACATTAATTACAAATATACAAATATACAAATATACAAATATATATGTATGAGCGATGAGCTTTATGATATAGAAGAAATAGCTAATGACTAATATATTTCTCTGCAAATGTTGAGGAAAAATTGTTAAAAGATTTAATAAAGACTATTCTGATTCACACCGGTACCCTTTAAACATTATCATATCAAATTTGGGAGTTTCTTATCTCTCACGCAAAAACCATTTAGTATTTTTCCAATTACTCCATTAAAAGTTCAGCTAGAAACAAGCATGTTGCAAATTGTATATGTCTATGGCTAGAAAAAAGTAAAAATGACTTTTTGAGGAAACGCAAAGCCCAAGCTGTTGCAACGCTTTTAAGCTCCTCTATTAAATGTATTTGAAGTCCCAGACTAACCTCTAGGCAGCTAGTTTAAAAAGTTCACAGACTAAATGAGGCAAAATAGAACAGTGCATCAAATTAATCATTCCCGTCTAGTGTATACTGAGTAAATGTTTGTTTAGAACGGTCGTGTTCTTGCATCAGGAGACAGTGCGGGTACAATCTGTATATGGAAGGTATTTTATACACTCCCATTCTAACATTTACAATCCTATCATTCTAAACTAAGAACTGAAAATAGAGCTTTAATATTTTATTTCAATAATTATATGTATTCCCTGTCTTAAGTTTTATAGAATAACCCTGCTTATAAAGGAGGAGGGGGGCTCCCTGCACCTCCAGGATAAACTAGCAGACTGGGTAGGATTCCCTATCAATACACTCTCCATCTGGAACAGGTTTAATTTTTAATTGTGTAATAGTAAATACAGTTTTACTTTATAATAGTGTAATAGTAAATAAAGGTTAACTTTATAACAGTGCAATAGTAAATACAGGTTTACTTTATAACAGTTTAACAGTAAATACAGGTTTACTTTTGAATAGTGTAAAATTAAATAAAGGTTTACTTTATGATAGTGAAATAGTAAATACAGGTTTACTTTATAATTGTGTAATAGTAAATATATGTCTAAATTTTAATAGTGCAATAGTAAATACAGATTTACTTTATAAAAGTGTAATAGTAAATAAAGGTTAACTTTATAACAGTGCAATAGTAAATACAGGTTTACTTTATAACAGTGCAAAAGTAAATACAGGTTTACTTTTTATCAGTTTAACAGTAAATACAGGTTTACTTTTGAATAGCGTAAAATTAAATAAAGGTTTACTTTATGATAGTGAAATAGTAAATACAGGTTTACTTTATAATTGTGAATAGTAAATATATGTCTAAATTTTAATAGTGCAAGAGTAAATACAGATTTACTTTATAAAAGTGTAATAGTAAATACAGGTTCACTTTTTAACAGTGTAATAGTAAATACAGGTTTACTTTATAATAGTGTAATAGTAAATACAGGTTAACTTTATAAAAGTGTAATAGAAGATACTGGTTTACTTTTACAAAGAGTAATATGTAGTTAAAAAACAAGTTACATTTTAAAATCGTAAAAACTATAGTTCACTTGATAAATAATCATATAAAATATACGTTTGCTAGATATAAAGAGGGTTTGATTATTGCTGGATATGGAAGTGGGCATATCAGGTAGTTTTCTAATCAAATAATTGATCTGGGTTCTACACTCAAATCCTTTTTTATTTCAAAAATGTATTTAAAATTTGTTTTCCTGCTGCAGAATGTTTAACATTGAGACAGGAAATATTGTGTGCGAACTTACAGCACATTCAGGTGAAAGTTTCATAATCGTTAAAACAAAATTATATCCTTGTAATTTTATCTGAAAATTGATAAATTCCCATTTTGTTTCTCTATTTTATGACTTTTCAGTAAGTAAAACGATGCTTTGTGGCTTGTTTTTTCAATCTAAAAATTGATAAGTTCCCATTTAGGTTTCTTTATTTTGTGATTAGTCAGGAAGAAAATCGACAATATCTTCCTCCTTTGTATAATTTTTTAAAAAATCAGAAGAAAATATATTTAGAAAGATTGCAAATCAACATTTCATAATAATGCGTACAAACTGATGTTTACTGTACTGTACTGTATATTATTAGGTTGGATTACTGGAATGGATCTTGCTAGTGGGTGAGTAAAGCTTATACATTGTACAATTTCATGTTTCAAATCTGGTTTATTTATATTGAATAAGCGTTATCAGTGTCTACCTTGCTCTTAATAGTTAAAAACAAAATGGCGCTTAAGGTTTGTAATTTTTAACTTTATTGCAAGAATATTTGCAATAATTTGCAATGACTACTCTATATACACAGAAATAGTGTAAGCTTTTGATTAAAACCAATTACGTGCTTAATCCATTATATTCAGCTGACTTGTTTGTATTTTGTTATCCTTCATTGGTCGAGACTATATTTTTGAGGCTTCTGATTGGTCAGACATTTAAACTTATTCAAAAGGAATTAACTTAATCTGTCGGACTAAGTAAGTGATAAATATGCACTCTCTGAAGCGAAAGTATAAAGTTTAACCTTAGGGCACATTTTTGGATCCAAATTACAAAACAGTTGTTGTCATTTTTTATCGAATGCATATTTTTCTGTTTTTTATTGATCAATTGTGATTGAACAACTTTTTGATGATTTGATTACTCAAAATGTTGATCGATTGATTGATTGACTGATTTGTTGATTGATTAAATGATTTGTTAGTTAACTATTTATTAATTGATTTCCAGGTCTGGTCTGTTGTTAACCTGTTCTGAGGACAGCTATGTCAGAGTTTGGCAGTTAGCACTCAAGGTAACATATGGATGTCCAAAGCGCTACTGTGTAGTGTAGCTAATGGTAACATACTAAATTTCAGTACACTAGTATGTAGGGTATATAGAGCTTACCTCAGATGTACACAACCGACCTCCCTATATTAATTAATTAATAGAGTGGTCGGTTGTATACATCACGATATGTTTACGTATCTAACACTTTACATTTGTATATAGAGTGGTAAAATGTGGATAATTGAATATTTGTATAGATAATGCGATAGACGCTTAATATGGATTGTAAACACAGGATTGTATACTGCAGTACAGTTCAGTTGTTTGTTTATGTTAATAAAAGTATAACAAAATATTTCATCGTGAAATCATGCACAAATAATTCTTCTTGTAAAAATGTGAATTATTTTCAAAATACCAAAACATTGTGCATGGCTAGACCATTCAAGGTTGGGGAGACTCCACCATATATCCCTCAAGTTGTATTTGCTCAAACCATTTTAAAGAAGGAGATATTAGTCAGGGGAAAAAAACCAAGTTTTGCTTTTTCAACTTTGGGTGAGAATAAAAATGAATTTAAAGTATTGTTTTGTTTATGATTTAATAAAGGGACAGACCGACATGTAACGTAGTTAAACTGATTATGCAGTGTTGTGGACTAATTCTTTAGGGTTCATTTAAGACATATAAAACTTTTTAAAGATCTGTAAATCCTGAGTTTGAGCGCAAAGTCGACGTTCAAAATCGTACTTTTGGGTGGATACGTTTTCAGAATTGTTTTTTAAATTATTAAATAACGACGACAATAAATGTAAACAAAATTCTACAATAAACTAATTAGTTGTTTAGGAACCGGTTGAGAAAATAAAATTTAACTCTTCTCATCGAAAAAAAGTAATCTTTTTCAATTATTAGTTTCAATAATCTCTCTTTAATCACAAAGATATTCTGCAGATTTTCTGGAATTTTTTTCAAAAAGACGACATTTGAAGAATTTGAAGAAATCTGCGAACAAATTCATAGAAAATAAGAAATTCAATGTAATGATTAAAAGGGAAATAATTCAAATTCAACCTTTAGATTGTTGTTTATGTTAAGAGCTCTGGTCGTCATCAGTGTTTTATATTTTGTGGGTAACCCTGGATTGCACTGTCATGTTTATGATAAAGAGTTGAAGATAAGAAAGAATAAAAATGTTTGAAATAAGAAGCTTATTAAAGTTTTAAGCTATAGGCATTCCATACAAACTTACTATTCTTTACAGAACTTTTATCTGATTAATTGAAAACCTACAAATTTGAAAGTTGTTAAATGTTTGAAGTCAACATTCTCGAATTCTTTTATATAAAGAAAGAAAATTAAAAAACTTATCAATTCCATAAAATCCCCCTGAGAAATACGATCACTCTATTTACAGGGTGTCCCAAAAAACATGGGAATTCAGTGACGAATTCGATATCGTCTTTTAAAAAAATTCTTTGATTTAGTATAGTGATACCAACTGAGAAAGCTTTAATCTGTAAGAGTTTCGTCTGCTATGTTTACATTTTGTTTGTTTATGTTTTGACTGCATACGGTTGTACTTAGTAAAACAAGAAAATTGCAGTATACAAACAGAGAAAACTTGTCCGTCTTCACTGTTCATCTTGCAGAGACATTATAGACACATCTTTACAGTCTTTTACCCTTTTCATAAAATAAACTCTAGCAGACATAATAATATTATGGCTTTTGAAATTAGGTATTACAATGCTAATTCATAGCAAAGACGATATACTATTCGTCACTGAATTCCCATGTTTTTTGGGACACCCTTTACAAGTGTACAGTGTTAGATACACAAACATGTCGTGATGTGCACAACCGACCACTCTATTAATTAATTAATATGGAGGTCGCAATTGTGTACTGAGGTAAGCTTTACCTCTTCGTTTCCTTTCTCTATGGTTGATCAAGGGAACATACAGAAGTGAAGTACACAAGAGCGTAGTGTAGCTCAAGTTAACATACAGAAGTGCAGTGCACTAGTTAGTGTTTTTAGGAGTTTAGAGAGTCCATCAAACCATTAATTTCATATCAATTATAATACTGACACTTTGAAGTTCGTAGCTTTTCTACTACACTGTACAGTGAACTGGTGGTACAAGTAGAGTACAGGTACAGACAGCCTTTTATTGAATATAATATACTGTACAGGGACCACTAGTAGAGTACAGGCACAGCCTCTATTGAATATAATATACGTTGTACAGGGACCAGTAGTAGAGTAGAGGTAAAGCCTGTTGAATAAAATATTGTGAACGGATCAAAAGGAATATTGCTCGAAAGGGCGGAAATGGAGCGGAGGATATGCAACTCGAGGATGACAAATCCTAAGGCGAATAGGCTAGATAAACACTCTATTCTTCATGCATACATAGATGAGAACTTCTTCTTGAAAAAAATATATTTCAGTAACGAGGTTTCCTACAAAATCACAAATTGTTATTGACGTACATGTATGTAAATAATGATTGATAATAAAGATTAAACCAGTTGGGTGTAACTAAATACATGAATATTGTTGTAAACGAACAATTGGTTAAAGAAATATATATCATTGAGAATTGAACAAAGGCTTAAAGGTCCTGTTGTGAATCGGCAAATAAAAGGTTTAAAAGATATTGTTGTGAATTAAACATCAGGAACTTACGATCTAAAATAGTGTAGCACGGGAATAGTTGTTTGGATTGAAGTCTAAAGCAATTTAATCTTCTGAAATAAATATTCATTGGTTAAAAGAATTTCACTGTTTATTCGTAAATGATTCACTGAAATTATGTTTAAATTGGTTCTTTTAATGAACTTTAAGTTTTATTAGCTCCATGAGGCGCTTGTTTACATTTACGCGGAGACCTTGGAAATGTTTGGTTTGGAAAGTGGACGGAGGGTTCAACAGAGGTACAATTTGTCAGAGACGACCTTACAACAGTGTAAATTGAGGGGTATGGTTCACAAATATACGTTGTACAGGGACCACTCGTAGAGCACAGATACAGCCAGCCTATACATGATTCTCTACTAACTGGAGCAAAGTTCTTGGATCCGAATGGCTCAGGTTTTACTTTTAATTATGATAAATATAATAATATTAATCTATATTTACCCCCAAGGTACCCATGGGTTGCCTGTACTTATTTTTACTTAAACTCTTAATTAAATGAATTAAGAACAAATATGTCTATTTAAGAAAGTTTAAAAAAATGTATTTAATCATCTAAAATAAATTGTTTGTAGAAAAAAAATGTTATTAGGTTTATAGGACGTTTTAAAATGTGCAAAAAAAAACATTTCTGACGTAAGCAAAACCTTGCTGCAGTCCTTCAATTATCATACAGGGAATTTTTCATCTTTCTAAATATCCCAGAAAAAATTCTGACACCTTTTTCAAGGAAAAAATCGAATTTAAAAAAACCTTTAATTTTTGAAAAATTATTTTGTAAAAATGGCGAATTTTTTAGTCTATGTTTCCTCAAAAAAATATACGAGCAAAAAGGTTTCATTTTACAGATAATAATAATAATGATATTAATAATATTAATAATAATGATGATATATTTCAGTGTTCTGTGTATCTGTTTACGATTCTACTGAAGTTCCAATTTATCAAATGTAAAATTTAAAAAGATTCCTCTATTTACGGAAATATTTGTGGAAATAAAATTAATTAATGTTATGTAACTAGTTTGTATATACAATATATATATCGTACAGTAAGAACCAAAATAATGTGGAAATGTCGTCTGTGTACTTTCCTTTATTTAAGAATTCTGCAATTATTGTAACTGAGATCTTTCTAAAAATTAGTCAGGGCAATTTTAAAGAAATAGATGGGTAAAATGTTAAAATCCTAAGCTATAAATGATTTACCACTCTTACAATCATATTGGATTGTGTTGAGCTCCAAAATAAGATTTGTTGGCCTCATAAACCAACCAACCCCCCTCTTGGCTCTTAAATTGCTCTTATTATCATTGCAAAAACTGACTCTCCGGGAGGCTGCGTGCCCCTGAATACCAATGCCTCCCCGTCTCAAGTTTTCATAAATATGCTTTATAAATATTTTATTCTGCTAGCCTTATAGGGCGCTTCGCGCCCATCTTCTAAATTAATTGTGAACATGTTCTCTTTGTGTACATCGTAAAACAAAACAAAAATAATTCGCAGATTTTCACAAAAAATTCCGTGGATTTTCAAACTTTCAAAAATTTAATGAAGATCGAATTTTGATGGAGACAAATATTTGAAATTTTGATCATTCATAAACCTTCCCTGTGGTCACGTGATGTCCCACAAAAAATTTGGGCCCGAGCGGTTCAGCCGTTTTGACGTATATTGGATACAAACAAACAAACAGACAGACAAGTCAAATTTCTATATAGATATGTAAAAATATATATTTGATTTGATTTGATTATTTTATTTAAATTCTGCATGTCCCAATTGGTATCCCACAGTATATTTTCTGTGTAACTCTCTGAAGACCTGAGTAGTTTCCTAAAGACATTCATCTGACCTCTGTATCCTATTCAGCTCCCCCACGCCAAGCCAAAACTATTTTGATTTATGGTGCTCATGTAGTTTGATAATTACATGATACACCTATAAAATAATATCAAATTTCTCTATATAAAACTGCAATAGTTATTCACAAGTTAAGGAATTTGTGAAATTTACAAAACAAAAATAGAAGTCTTAATCTCAATTAAAATATACTTTTCAGTACAAATTATTAATGTATCCTTAAAAACTATTTCAAATGTTGAGATTCTTTGAAAAAAGTTTTTTTTGTGGATGTAAGAGTCAAATATCTTTCATCCATGGAGACCATTAAATGCAGGGTGGTGGAGGCTTTGAGATGTAGTAAGTCGAGGTGCAGAGACGGTTCCGTAGGGCTTGGAGGTCATTGTGTCATGTGTTTATTATTGTGTCCTGTGTGTTGAGGGTGGGATCATTTTAAGGGGCTCATGGGGCAGGGCCCCCCTGGAACTCCTAGGGGGGCAAGAGGACTACTGCCCCCCCCCCTGGTACTGGTTCTTGATATGTTCCGCTTGTTCGTTTTTTTGCTAGTTGGGTAAGATTTTACAAATTCACCACAAGAGGAGAAACTTATCCCAACAGGAAATTGGGGAATCTGAGGAATTTTCCCAAAACCAAGGCACTTGTAGACGACATTCACAGTTTCCCTCAGGAAACCAAATTCTTAGACGTCATGAAGTCACGTGACCGGACCGCTCCCAGCACTGCACTGTATAAACGAGGTTGGAAACTTGGAAAGTTTACTATTATCGACAGTGTTCACCACCGTACAGAAAAACATGTCATTTAGTAATTTCATGATTCAGCAATAATATTTCCACGACAATTCAATTGTTTAACAGCGGGTTAAATACATATTTAATTTTCCTATCAGATCCTATCTTTACTCAAACAGACTTCCTCAATATAATGTTGAAATGTAGCGTGGCAGAGTAGTGGCAGTTAATTTTCCCAGAACTGACGACGGATTAAACATCTGGACAGGCTGGAAAGTTTAGTTAGTAAGTAGTTACCTGCCTTGTTGTGAATACAGCTTCAAGAGGTGTTTGATTTTAGTTACGATTGCGTCATTAAGCCAGTTTGGTGTTTACATTAGTCAATGTACTGCACAGACCTTCACACCTTCATATCATTAGTGTACTTCAAAGTACTAGTGCTTAAAGTACTATACTACGTTCGAACTTATAGTATGCATTTTTCATGTCAATGTTTATGTTATTTGCAATATAATCACACTTAGAGGGTTGTGTATTGTGTATTGATCTCATGATATCTTTTGACATTTGAGAATTACAATTTCTGGATTATTCAGGGGCGTATTCACGAGTTTGTCGAGGGGGGGGGGCTTAAACTTTTCTTTACTGGGGGTGGAGGCCCAGCATCCGTTGGGGCCTGAAAACCCCTGAAATCCGTAGATTTCACTGGTCCAGGGGGGGGGGGGCTCCTGAATATATGCCTACATACGATGCTAGATGTTTTAGCAGGAATACTGAAATAATTGTGTTCATGAAAAATGCCGCATGGAAGATTAGATAAAGTCGTCACTGAATTCCCGTGTTTATTTGGACACCCTGTAGAATTTAATTCTGAGCAGGGGTCCGTCCTAGTATACGATTTTTGGACCCCGGCCCCCCCTCCTATCAATTTTGTACATGACCACTTATTTTTCAGCAAATTTATTATTATTTATTTTTTTATTATTTAGGGTTAGGTTAGGTTAAGACACTTTCTGGGTATACTTATTAAAACAGTCAATTTAGATCTAGATATCTTACATGTTAAAATAGTCTTCATCTAGATATCCTACATATTTAAATAGCCAATTTAGATCTAGTTATTCTACATATTGAAATAGCCAATTTAGATCTAGATATCCTACATATTACAATAGCCAATTTAGATTAAGAAATCCTACGTATTAAAATAGCCAAGTTAGATCTTGATATCCTACATATTAAACTATCCTTGAGATCTAGATATCCTACATAATAAATAGCTTTTAAATCTATAAGATATCCTACATATTAAAATTGCTTTTATATCTAGATATCCTACATATTGAAATAGCCTTGAGATGATATCCTAAATATTAGAATATCTGGATAAATAAAAAAAAAATGATAAATCTTTATCCTTCAAAAGAGAATTGTCAATTTGTGTTTAATATTTGAACCTGGGGATACAGGAAATTGTAAGATATCAATGGAATTTATTCCCTATCTCAAGTTGTACGAATTCCCTGGCAATCCCCCCCCCCCATCCTTTCGATAAGCTATTTGGGAGGGGTAAGGACGGGAGAAGAAAGGGGGGGGGGCGAGACTGAATAAAATTTCTGAAAGACTAAGGGGGAGAGGGGCGATATTGAATAAAATCTCTTCTAGGGCTAGGGGGAGGGGGTGAAACAAATGAGAGGCTGGGGGGGGGGTTGGCTTTTCACACCTAAAGAGCATTTAGTATTTCCTGATGTCAAGAAAGGCTTTAATTTCCACCTGTTGGTTATTTTGCCCCCCCCCCCTCCCCTCCATACAATATGGTGTAGAACCCCCTGACTGAATTGGCAGTATTGATTAGTTGTTTAATTATCATAAAAAGAAAGTCCTTCTTGTTTAATAATGCTTTATATATAAAGTAAAATATATAAATACTGTTTATAACCCCACCCCATCCACCCTTGATTTACAGGGTTTTACAGTCATATTTAAATAAAATTGTTTATTTCTTGATCTTTCCAGTTTTGAACTAATGAATAATTGAGTAAATTATCATTTCAATTTTGAATTTTTGGGATTTGAGAGTTAATGGGACTTAAAATAATTAAATCATTTAGTGTATATGAACTTCGGCCCACCCATCCCCATTCAGGGAACTAGAGGAAGAAGGATACCCGCCCCCAATCAAAAGGAAATTTTTTGAAATAATAATATTAATACAAGATTATTAATTTTCAATGAATTTCCACTCTCGTGAAGCAAATCATTATTAATCTTGTTTTTAGTACTTGAGCTTTTTAGAATATTATATATAATAAAACTTTTCAACTTTTTTCAGTTTTTCAGTAATGTTTATGAAAGAGAGAGATAAGAAATTAAAAGCATTTTTAAATCACGTTTTTTATTTAAAATAATTTGGATCTGTAGCCGTAGGTCAATGAGTGAAGTAAGCTTAAGTTTTATTATCATTACGCATATAAAATGTATTATTATGGAAATTGATATCTCCTCTATTTCTTTTTACAGGTAGTAGACTATGTATTGATCCCCTCTCTTCTCGATACAATGATTCTTTAGTCTCTAACCATCCATTATTATAATTTTTCCCTTATCCTGCTTCTTCACCATATCTTTCTTTTTTCTTACATCTTTTCCTACATCTTTGCAACCCAATGTCGTAGACATTTGACATTTCAAACTATGATTTCTATTATACGTTTGAAATATCAAAGGTTTTCGACATTAGGTTCCAAAGATATTGGGATTAAAAAATCAGAGTTTGTGGCAAAGACTCAACTCTTTTCTTTTTCTTTTCTTCACAGAAGTAGTAATTTCTTAAAAATTATTGAAAAAGACGAATATATGAATCAGACTTTATTTTAGTTTTTCTAAATATGCCTTTTTGAATTTTAATAATATCTTTAGATTTTAAAGTAAATATTTATCTAAAATAGTTTCTGTGTAAAGATAGAAAAAAATTAGGTTATCTATGTAAACATTTGATAATCAAATTACTCGAAACTAGAAATGCGGGAAATTTTAGAGTTTTGGAAGATTTTAGCAAGATTAGAAGCTTGTGTAAATTGGAAAATTCTTTTTTAAAGCAAATATTTTTAAACGCATCCGAGTTTGGAGAAATAAGATTTTTTAACAATCCATCTGTATATTAATAGAAAATCCGCGAAATTTGGTTTACAATTACAAAGAAAAATGGCAGCTTGACAACCAAAATTGTAACGCTAAAATTGTTACTGTAAGCCTATTTTATTGAAAATAATTGTACTTTACATACAAAAAAAGTTTATTTAACAAGTTTTTATTTTAAAAGTTTTAGTTGTCCAACAAAATTAAGAATTAAACTTGATAACTAAGAATATACTAAAACTGAGTTAATTTTAAATTTCGACATTTTTTAAAAACCGATGTCCGACATCTAAATTAAAAAAATACGAAGATTATTTTAATTAATATAGAATTGCTCCTCTAACCAATAATTGCCAATCTAGTTATCTGTCTATTTATCTATCTTTTATATAGAATGTCCATATCTAGTTTTCTATCTAGTTTTCTATCTAGTTGTCTATCTTTATATTTTGAATATATTTGCATAAATGACGTGCTCATAGTTAGTGTAATACTAATCCTTGAAGCATATTCATCATTCCCCCTCCCTTTCCCTCCTCCTCCCCCTCCTGCTCTACCCCCTCTCATATTAACACCACCTATCTGATATAATCAACACCCCTTTGCAGAGTGCATATTCTAAACTAATATTTACTAAATACTTCAATTCTAAACACTAAAAAATTTTATTTTAGTTTGAAATATTGCAGGTTTCAATCCTAGATTCAGATTTAACCTCCCACTTAAAAAACTTACCTGATGTGATCAGTAGGTCTGTTTTCCGTAGTTCAGTTTCTATAGCATCACAAAGCGAATGACTCATGATTTCAAAGCTAAAAACTTATGTTGTGAGTCTTAAATCAGAATTTAAAGTTTTCAAACATGTAATTCTTTTGAATTCTAATTTGCCTGTAGGGGAATAAAATGTTCTTTGTCCGTGACTCTCTGCGCTGTATCATCTTTCTCAATGATAAAACTTGTCGCTTGTGTTTTAGATTGTTCCAGCTCCCCCCCCCTTCCCAAACCTTTAAAAAAGCTTTTTAAAAAGTTGTAAAATGAACATTAAAATAGTTTTGAAATGTTAAAACTGAAAAAAAGAAAACTGTAAATTACAATTTACTACATTTTGGTGGTTATTAAAGATAAAATAATATTCTGTTGAATAAAGTAACTTAAGAAGAATAATACAGAAAATTGCGAAACTCTACAAATAATGGGTTATTATACTTAAATTAATTTGCTGTTGACCGTCACCCCACCTCTCACTGCACACAAATTTTAGATTTTATTTCAGCTAGCTGAAGTGCCCGGCGTTGCCCGTGGAATTTTAAAAGCACCCATGGGTTCCTTCAGCCAATCTGGGCCAGCCGTTTGGACAGCTATAATTAACATTTATAAAAATGTATATATGTAAAGAGCTTTATTACATAGATAAACTATATAATGACTAGACTGAAAAAGTAACTATTGAAAAAAAAATTATTATAAAAGGGGGATCCTAAAATAACTCCAAGAGTACTGGGGTAGTGCCCAAATATTTATAAAAAAAAACTTGTGAGTATAACCCTATTTTACTAAACCTTGATACTCCAACCTTATTTTACTAAACCTTGATACTCCAACCTTATTTACTAAACCTTAATACTCCAACCCTATTTTACTAAACCTTGATACTCCAACCCTATTTTACTAAACCTTGATACTCCAAAGCCTAGAAAGGTTCTAATGTGCAAAGAACGGTTAGATGACTTCACGATTAGTTATAATGAATATTAATTCCAACCGTCCAAATATTTTACTGAGTCTGAAACTTTTAAAATTAGAAATTTTTAAACACAATAAAGCGATATAAGAGAAAATGTATAAGAATTGTACTGAACTTCTTCGACTTTTCGAATTTCTAGACTCATTCAATCTAATTCCTAACTATTCCTATGTAGTTGAATTCCCAGTTGTTTCTTCACAATTTAATTCCTATCTGTTCCCATACAATTTAATTCCTATCTGTTCTTATACAATTTAATTCCTATATGTTCTTATACAATTTAATTCCTATCTGTTCCCATACAATTTAATTCCTATCCGCTCTTTTACAATTTAATATATATCTGTTCCCATACAGTTTAATATATATCTGTTCCCATATAATTTAATTTCTATCTGTTCCCATACAATTTAATTCCTATCTGTTCCCATACAATTTAATTTCTATCTGTTCCCATACAATTTAATTCCTATCTGTTCCCATACAATTTAATTCCTATCTGTTCCCATACAATTTAATTCCTATCTGTTCCCATACAATTTAATTCCTATCTGTTCCCATACAATTTAATATATATCTGTTCCCATACAATTTAATTCCTTTCTGTTCTTCTACAATTTAATATCTATCTGTTCTTGTACAATTTAATTCCAATTTCATCCTATACAATTTAATTCCTATCTGTTCCCTTACAATTTAATTCCTATCTGTTCTTATACAATTTAATATATATCTGTTCCCCCCCCCCCTAGTTTTCCAGGGAAGGGAGACGTCCTCCCAATTTTCTGGGTGTCCCCCCCCCTGAAGCCGCCTCTGCTTTACACATCGGCTTTAAACCTTATCAATGCTTGAAACAACCCTTACCTCCCTAATCTCAGTTAACGGTTTAGATTACCACAATGCAATAAGTTCTCATTTGTCTTTCATTTATTTAACATATTCAAAACCCCATACACCAAAATGTTTTTTTTATAATACATCTAGATTTTTCAGAAATAAGTGATAAACAAAACTTACATTTTTATTAAGCTCAATTTTTTATTTGAATCATTCAGATGCTATAAATAAATCTTGTAAAATGTACAGTGTACATTGTACAGTGTACAGAAGGTTATTACGTACAAAAAGTTTGTTTGTTTAGGGTTTACATTAAGCCTTTGTTTGACTTGTTTCTTTATCCCAAAATAGGTAAACAAATAATTATCTATCTATCTATCTATCTATCTAAATATATATATCTATCTAAATATATATATCTATCTATCCAAATATCTATCAAATATCTATCTTTCTATCCAACCATCCATTGTTTTCTTTCCAGCAAAATTCTGTGTTTAGTATTTCTTAACAAAAATTATGACTCCTTATAAAAAATATGAATTATAATGGTTTCGTTGATTTCAATATAAATTTAATATTTTTGTTTTCCTCGTATAAGATTATACACTAATATTTCACCGAAAAGTAAAATATTTCTCTAGTTGCGGTAATTCAATTTTTTAAATTTTTTCTAAGCTCACTCAAATTGTCACTTTTGACATATTTCATCATGTTTTGCAAAAAATAATCATAAAAGGTACGTTAGAATAGTAATACTTTAAAATCAGGAAGAATTTGATTTTTATGAAAATAAAAAAAATTAATGATACATAACAATAATAAAAAAAGTTAATACTATGATAATAAGAGCTCAATGATAACAATGATGATAATAATATAAAAACCCTGTCACATGACCAGCAATTTCTACCAAGGTATGCCTAGAGATGATTGTGTATGGTAATGTATAGAGAAAGTTGGCAAGTCTAATATAAATACATGTAGTCTTATTAATAAACACATGTAGGAATAGTTTTACAATAATTCAGGGGGAGGGGGGTACAAAACAGTAACATTTTATCAATTATTTTTCCAGATTTTCAATGAAAAGTTTTGTTGAATGAATATTTATTTTTCTCTTCTGATTTTAATAAAAATAAATAAAATAATATTACTGTAGTGCAAAGCTATTGGAAGTATTGAACCCTCCCATTGCATGTCAGGTTTTTGTCAAATATTTGAATTAATTTTGCGGCAAAAAATTTAGTTCAAACGTTGAATGCTTTTTTATTTATTTTTTTTACTTACTGTAATTTTGTATGTTTCAGTTTTAAGAAATATCTGAAGATGTTTTGTTTATATAGCTTAATATCAATATATCAACTTTGATCTAGATATCAAGAGAAAGATAGATAGATAGATAGATTGATAAGTAGATAGATAGATAGACAAGACAAAGAAAATTCTATTTATTTCAGCATAAAACTAAATTATCTTCTAGATTTGCTTAAATATAAAGCCAGAGTATAACTCCAGACCATAAGAAGTAAATAAAGAAAATGTAAACATAAACAAACTTCACTCGGGGGGGGGGGGGGATTTTATTTATCTGCATAACGTAATGTTTATATTTGAATGTTAAATATACCCGCATTGCATAAAGGCAGTCCTGGGCCTAGAAACACCCATTTTGTGCCAAAATAACATTAAAAATGTTAGATGCAAGGTTTTAAAATATCCTAAATTCTTGAAATCCCAGCAGGAAGTAGCCAAAGATTATTTTTAAATTGTTTTTAATTTCAGAATTAGTTGCTGAGTATAGAATGAAGAGAATTTTCTCGACCTATAGCTGTACTGTAGTGTAAGTGTACTGCACCGGTGTACAAGTTACCGAAGATAAACACGTGATCTCAGAAAAGTTTCCGAAACTCCGCAAAGCAGTCTCAAGATTGCGAAAATGCGGGAGAGCAGAATGAGTCTGAATATTTGCACAAATAACAATGTGGTCATTGACCACGGAACATACAATACAAAGGTGAAGTTTTCTCTAAATATGCTGTATGTGTTTTTTAAGTGTGTATTAGAATTTATTCGGAAATTTGTTTTCTGACGAAATTTTTTATATACGTCTTTCGATCTTTAACCAAATATTAATAAATATTTCAACGAAAAAGTTTAGAAAGAAACTGAACATTGGCCACAAACCTGACGGCGTGAATCTTGAAAAAAATTGTTAACTTCAGTTTTTTGACCTGTAAGTAGACTTTAAAGTTTGAAATATCAATGATAAAAGACATCTGATTTCTAAGATTTTAAAAATTGGAATTTGCGGCCAGTGTTAAGATTTCTATTTTAGTAAAAGCAAGAAAAATCATGTACACGGAAAAAACATCATGAAAAGATTTTCCTCTCTCAGTAAATCTAGTTTGATTAAACCCCTGAAACTCGAGCTCGATTATATCCTAAAAGGTTGCCAAACATCGTAATTTAATCAGAAACCTGAAGGCTGTCCTAAAAACAACAACGTCAAATTCAAGGAGAAGTACAGGGTTACCCACAAAAGATGAGACTACTATGGAATGTCGACTGTCTGTTTCCTTATATTCAGGATTCTCTGCTACTTTAACTTTGTTTGTATATTAGCCAAATCATTAAATAAGCAATTTAATTAAGATATTTAAGGCAGAAGACTTAATTTAACCTTGGGTCGTCATTTTATAAGAGTATCCGTCTTGACAGTCTCATCCCTTGTGGATAAACCCTGTATGTCCAAAAGTTAGGTACACACGCAGTTAATGAAACCTTCAGGAATATTTATCGGTAGGTTTACAGTTTAATCACAATCCAAGAGAAAAATATAATTTATTTTTTTTATATTCATATTTTATATTTATCACTAACAAAAATTAGGAAAAATTTCCATCCCATTACCTCTAATCTTCCAGTTTTCTTATCTAACTATTATATCTCTATTTCTTCTTACAGCTATACAAACTAACTGCTCATAGAGTATACAGAAGCACAGCATTGATACTATTGTCTGTTTCTCCTTGTTTACTTGTAATTTATCTAAAGCTTGTTAGAAATCAAAACTTTAATAGAAAGGTCGTCTTCGAATGTATACAAAATCAGTTTGCAAAGATTTAGGAATTAGGATTTTTCAGTTAGTGACAAAAACTCAGTTCCTGTACAAAAGCAAGTATATCTAAGTTCATTCATTTGTCGTTCAGTTGTTCGTTTTTCAAAATCTTCATTAGTTTCAACTATTCGTTTGTCTAAAAACGACGGTTTTTTTGACAGTTTTTAAAATCGATGTCTTTCCCTACATACATATAGTAGTTAATTTCAGGCTGGGTTTTCAACACAAGATTCACCCTCAACTATCCTGCCTACATATATATATAGTAGTTAATTTCAGGCTGGGTTTTCAACACAAGATACACCCTACATATATATATAGTAGTTAATTTCAGGCTGGGTTTTCAACACAAGATTCACCCTACATATATATATAGTAGTTAATTTCAGGCTGGGTTTTCAACACAAGATTCACCCTCTACTATCCTGCCTACAATCATTGGACATGGAAGACATAAGGTGAAATAGAAAAAATACAATAATTCAAAATTTCAACAAGATTACGAAAACGATACAAATAAACTAAATCTTTGTATAAATTGTAAGGGGGGAACGTGACACGTGCCCTCCCTCTCCCTTTTACGATCAAATTTGTTGTGAAAAAAGTTCTTTTTCACTGTGTATCTCCGTCTTCCCTGCGTCCCCCCCCCCTTTTTTTAACACTTCCAGTTACAAACTTACGAAGACGAAGGCAATTTACTTGTTCATTTAAAAAATATTTTCCATAGGCTCTTTAATAAGAATGCCTAACTAAATGCGTTACAGAAAATATGGTTTTAAAAATCAGAGATTTTATTTTTGTGTCTTATTATCGTAAAGTCTTCTCACCTGTCTTTCCAGATTTTGTAATAGCCAATTCGAGATTGGCGTGTGGTTGTAGGACAATTGTAGAGGACATCTTTAAACTTCTGATTTGATAATATTATTTTATCATTTTTCTATTCAACATTCTAGGGAATTTAGGGCCAGAATAACATCAACAAAAATAGCCGTTCTATAGAATCATTATACCCCACTAAAGGACATCTATGAGGGGGACAGAAGTGACTTTATCCCCCCCCCCCTGTCTAGAACTTTGGGTTTACGAAATCCTTCAAAGTACGAAACTTTGTTTTGCTCAGTCCATGGTAATTTATTACATCTCAGTTTCCTTGAGCAGTAGACATGTTTAATCAAATATTTATTTTAATTAAACTTAGTTTTGGAATTAATTAATTCGATTACTAATTTCTTAAAACATTTTTCATTTAGAGCATATGGAGAGGGGGGGGGCTTAATAGCCTTTTTATAAAAAGTATAATCAAAGTTTATTTTTATACATATTGTTTCGAATCCGAGACGTAACTCGTTTTTGATTGTTAGTCCTGAGGGGCACTTGTTCATGGTGTGAATTTTCCCAGAGAAATCTTTGTTTCATGTTTACTTGCAAAATATTTCAGAAATATTGTTTCATTCAAAATATTTCAAAAATATAGTTCCATTGCAAAATATTTCAGGAATATTGTTTCATTGCAAAATATTTCAGAAATATTGTTTCATTGCAAAATATTTCAGAAATATTGTTTCATTGCAAAATATTTCAGAAATATTGTTTTATTGCAAAATATTTCAGAAATATAGTTTTATTGCAAAAAAAAATCAAAAATATTGTTTAATTTCAAATATTTCAGAAATATTGTTTAACTGCGAAAAAACACTTACACTCTCAGTACGAAAGTGTACACTGTACACTGTACAGTACACGGCCGGTAAAAACTTAAAGTTACGGTTAAAGACTAAAGAGGCTGATAACGTGATTTTCAGTGAATCTCCTGTATAGAGGTTCATTCCGATTCACAATTCTTAAAATCCTCGTCTCATCAAGATGACTGAGATATTCTTATTCTTAACTAAAAACTGATTATTTTTAATTGAGTTTTTTTGTGTTAGTGATTTTTTTTATATAAAGTGCAGAGCCTAAGAAAGACTTGTGAGAATATTCTACTGTTCAAGATAGAAAAACTAAACATACATATATTTAAAATTGATATCGTTCACATTGTTTATTATAGGACATTAATGTTTGGTATATATAAAATATATATACATTTATATATTTGTAACATAAAACAGATCAAGTAATGGATATCTACCATTTACAAAAGTATTAATGTTTAATATCTAATTAATGAATGTGTAATAAAGAATTATAGAAAATAGTATTTTTATCCAGCATTTTTTTAAATCAAGAGCTTTCTGGATGAAACTGATTGGTTGACTTTTTATTAGTCGTTTTTTCGATCTAAAATTTAGAATTAGAAAGGTATACGTCATACGATCAAATTTCACCTTTTTGAAATATTTTAGAAAAAAAGAAATTCTGGAAATTCATATTTTGTTTGGTTTGTGAATACTCTTGAATTTATTTTGTTCTGGAACTTTCTCTGATTGGTTGGGCTGATAAGATTTATTTGTTATTTTAAGGATGCTGGTTCGGATTAGATTTAATATACTAATTGGTTAAAATTGAAGCTTTAGTTTTTCTCTTGGTTAATACTGTTTGGTTAAACAGTATTGGGGGTCGTTTTGCTTTGTTTTTCTTAAAGGGGTTGGTTTGATTATTTGTTTTGGTTTGGTTTAGCGGTATTTTTGTTTTTTATTTTGTTGATGTTTTTTCTTTGTACTTTATTGAAAAGGCCGGGCTGGCCTGTAATGACTGATTATAAGGTTGCGTGAGAAAATATAATTCTTCACCTACCGCCAACATTTCTAATAAAAATAGATGAAAACCTTAGAAAAGAAAATCATTCAGAAATACATTTTCGCACGAAGGGAACAATCAGGATACAACAAAACAATTGTTTTCATAAAAAAATCAAGAAGATGAATTTTAAGTGTTACTGTCGTGGATTACAGTTTTCAAAGTTAAATGTTGAGTTAAGGAGAGAGTTAGTTCAACTTAACAGGAGATTATTACTGGGACGACGTTTTGATCTCGTATGTACAAATCTAATTTATCCTTTTATTCAAAACATTTTAGGTCTTCTTAAGAACTCTTCAATAAGAGGAGTTATGATTGATAACATATAAAATATTTATCTCACGGTGAAATTTACTTTAGTTTGACGTGACTCATTTAAAACAATTTAGTTTTTCAGTTAATACAAGAATTACAGCTAAGATTAAAGGAATTGAGTATTTGCCACAAAATCAAAATTTCTAATCTCCAATTGTCTTTTCAACCTGATAGAATAAACCTTGGATATTTCAAGCTTATGTTATTGGATCTAACAGTGGCAAAGACTCAATTTCTATTTAAAATGTAAAACAAAAACAAAAATATGATTATTTTGTAGGGCGCTATGCAATCTCTAGGCCTGAAGGAAACATATGTAGGATCTCAAGCACAGGTATCATTATTATTATTATGATTATTTTTATGATTATTATAATTATTATGATTATTATGATTATTATTATAATTTTCATAATTATTATTGATATCATTAATATCATCAATGGTATCATTATTTTCAATAAAATTATTATTATCAATGATATCATTCTAAAGTATTATTATGAATTATTATATTGGGTTTAATCCTCCAATGTTTAAGAATATCAAAGCTCGGGTAAATGCCTCCAATTGTACAGTTAAATATTTGGCTGAGTAAGTCTAAAATATCAATGGTTAAAAATTAAAGGTTTGCTTCAGCAGATTTAGGAATTTAAAAAAAGGGTTTGTAGTAGAGTTCAGTTCCTTTCATTTCGAAAATAACATTCTTTCTCAAATTGTTGATTATTTACTTGTGGATTTTTTGTAATTTTATGATATTTATTTTTTATTATTAAGGCACTCAGAGGGATCCTTGCTATCTCTCAACCAATAAAGCAGGGTGTTGTACAAAACTGGGACGATTTAGAGGTAAACAATTCAAGAAAATTTTTAAGTTTTTAAAGTTTTCTTATCTTATAAAATAATGGTTTTTAATTGGTTCAGGCAATCTGGGAGCATATTTGGTCCAGAGAACTTCAAGCCGTTCCTTCAGATATACCAGCCTTACTCACACATCCTCCATCCTCTACAGGTAGATATACCAGCCTTACTCACTTTCCTCCATCCTCTACAGGTAGATATACCAGCCCTACTCACACATCCTTCATCCTCTACAGGTAGATATACCAGCCTTACTCACACATCCTCCATCCTCTACAGGTAGATATACCAGCCCTACTCACACATCCTCCATCCTCTACAGGTAGATATACCAGTTTACTCACACATCCTCCATCCTCTACAGGTAGATATACCAGCCCTACTCACACATCCTCCATCCTCTACAGGTAGATATACCAGCCCTACTCACACATCCTCCATCCTCTACAGGTAGATATACCAGCCCTACTCACACATCCTCCATCCTCTACAGGTAGATATCCCAGCCATACTCACACATCCTCCATCCTCTACAGATAGATATACCAGCTCTACTCACACATCCTCCATCCTCTACAGGTAGATATACCAGTCCACCATCCTCTACAGGAAGATATACTACTACTAGTCCTCCATCCTTTACAGGTAGATATACCAGTCCTCCATCCTCTACTGGTAGATATACTAGTCCTCCATCACTTTTAAAGATGTTTGGAAAAAAAAGAAAAATTTGACATCAAAAACCAAGTTTTTCATCCTGTTTAATACATTTTACCCAAAGATTTATTTATGTTTCCTTAAGAAAATTTTCCCCCACAATTCAGCAAATAAAATCAAAATTACATACCCAACTACTAGAGCAACGAAATAATTTTCAAAAGGGGGGATGACTTTCAAGAGAATATACACCCCTGGTTAAAATGCAAGCTTTAATTTACTTTTAAAAAAATTTAGAATTTTTAAATTTTCTAAAGAAAACTTTTAAATTTTGTTTAACATTTTGTGCTTTAAAAGTGCATTTAATACATTTGAATTTTTTTGCATATATTTACAATGTTTCTTCCCCCCCCCCCGTACCTATCCCCCAGTTTGTCTGAATAATCTTAAATTCTTGTTGAAATATGTAAATACATATTAAATTATTGCTTTACTTGATATTCATGAAATTAATTTTCAAATTAAATTTTATTAGACCGTTAAATAATAAATATGTCTTCTCCTAATCCCCGATAAATGTTTAATTTAAAAGCTATGCAACATTTTTTATAAATATTTTGATAATTCGGATACTCAGGGCAAATTTTTTCATTTTTGAGCACTGTCGTAAATTGTCTTTAAAAATAACTCTAATTTTAATCAACCTACTTTTGTATTTTTTTCTATTCTATTTATTGTATATTTGTATTGTATGTGAATTGAACAAGATGTATTGTATATTTGTATTGTAGGTGAATGGAACAAGATGTATTGTATATTTGTATTGTAGGTGAATGGAACAAGATGTATTGTATATTTTATGATTTATTGATTAATATGTATATATATATATATGTATATAATATATATAGATTTGTTAATCAATGTATAGATTGATCTATTTCACGCCCCATCGGTGTACATTGTACATTTGAATATCCCTGCTGGACCAACCTTTGCAGTCCTTTCTTGGACTGTACCGCCAATTTACAATTACTAAAGCGGCAGAGGAGTGTGATTTATCAAAATATAGATATATAGATCTTATGATCAATAAATAGATCATTCTATTGATCAACATAAAGATGTACAGATTTATAGATCAAAATAACTATATATAATTATAGATTAAAATATAAATATTTAGATCATTGATCAAATAGATAGATCCATTGATCAATTTATTGAGTATGACCAATCAGTTTATTTTGTTTAGGAAGCTACCCTTACACTGAGACTGGGCGGTAAACAGGTACGGCTGTTTTTATAATTAAAAATGTATAAAATATTATGAAATATGAATGATCGGACAAGGATTGCTGTAATTCTCCTGGAAAGGAATTGAGGCCCTTCCACGAATTCGGATTTTCTCCTCCCTATATCTTTGAAACGCAATATTTTTTGTATTTTGTCATCACCTTGTACAGATTTAAGGATGAGAAAATTTGAGTTTGTGACAAAGGCTCATTTCTAGTATCAATTCATACTGAATAGTGAATATGTCAATGAAATCAACAGAAGATGACTTAAATATTTCTTGTGAAGAAGTAATTTTATATTGACCTGCACTCATCATATATGTACATTGTACAAATACTCCGGGAAAGATCCACATTGTTACCATTTTTATGAAGTTTAGCTGGAAAAAATGTCGCAATTGTTGGCCATTTTTCTGCTTGTTTTTGTTGTAAGATTCAACGTTAGGTCTTTAAAAATGTCATTGCTGATGGGTTCAGATATTTAGAAAGCCGATTATTTTTTCATCATTAGCGCATAAAAAATCTTAAATTGTAGAAACTTAAGAGTTGTCTTGAAGTTTAATTTATCTGATTCATTCCTCTAGGTTACATAACAGCGGATGAATTGGCTGATTTATTCCTTTAGGTTACAGAACAGCTGATACATTCTTAAGGTTACAGAACAGCGGATTAATTGGCTGATTTATTCCTTTAGGTTACAGAACAGCTGATACATTCTTAAGGTTACAGAACAGCGGATTAATTGGCTGATTTATTCCTCTAGGTTTCCGAACAGCTAATATATTCTTCGAGATTACAGAACAGCTGAAATATCCCTTTAGGTTACAGAACAGCAGATTAATCAGCTGATCAATATATTCTTTAGGTTACTGAAAAGCTGATAAACCAGCTGATTTATTCCTTTAGGTTATGGAACAGCTGATGAATCTGCTGATATATTCTCCAGGTTACCAACCAGCTGATGAATCAGCAAACATATTCACTAGGTTTCAGAACAGCTGATTAATCAACTAATATATTCTCTAGGTTACAGAACAGCTTATTAATCAGCTAATATATTATCTAGGTTACCGAACAGCTGATGAACCAGCTGATCAACGGAAAATATTCTTTCCCAGATGATAATTTTCTTCTCTGGAGAAAAAAGAAGAAAACAAAGTTCACAGTTTCATCAAAAAAGGAAATTATCAGGGAAATGAAGGTATATAAAATAAAGTTTAAAAAAAAAAAAATTATAAAAAAGAACAAAAATTACAGAAATCGACTAAGTTTACCATTTCGGTGTGATCCTTGGGGAACCATTTAGGAGGAGCATCATGTGTATCAAGGAGCCTCGGAGGAGAGAAGGGGGGGGGATCGGAGGAGAGAAGGTGGGGGGGGGGAATGAATGTGAGGAAAGAGTGATTGAAATGATTGATTGAGAGAAAGTAAAAAAAGTTTGTAAAGGTCAATTGAGTAATTGTGGTGAAAAACTGAGTGAAAACAGATTTAACAGAATTTAGCTTGATTTTCATCGAGTTACTAGCATGGCGAGAGTAGGCTGTAGTACTCAACATTAAGTTACTAGCATGCCTAGAGCTTGGTAAAATTAAGAGTAAGCATTTGGGATTTATACGCAAAACCTGACGCCTTAATTGGTTTAATTAACAAGCCACATAGTGTCGTCTTTCCTATTTTTAACTTTAAAAATGGACTTTAATTAGGTTTTACAATATTTTTAAATATTAATATGATATCAGATAAAATTATTTTGAGATCCCTATATTTCCCGATCTTTACTTTCTTCCTGTTCAGACATCATTCAATCATATTTCGGCTAATTTTGAAAAAAAATATTGGGATATCCTTGTAGTTCACCACATCACAAAAAAGAATTATTATTAGAGGATCTTTTTTTTCTGAACTCTGTATCTAATTGAACTGGCTACTCAACATCAAGTTAAAAGCATGTCAAAAGTAGGCTATAGTACTCAACATCGATTTAAAGCATACATAAGGTTGTTTATTACTCAACATCTATGTTCTTTGGTTATTCCTGCAACGAAAAACGCAGACGACAATATTTTTCCTTCTAATGTTTTATATTTTTTGTAATGGTTTCCATTGTATAAGGATTGCTTTGAGAGAGAAAAATGGAATTTTATAAGTTTAGAATATCAAGTGTGGTCAATTTTTAGAGCAAGGGGGGGGGGAGTTTGATCGTTGAATTTCATGCCTCTCAGTTTTGAGCACATGCTTAAACACGTTAAAGCAATCCTTGTCTCTCCAAGCTAGTGTAAATAAACACCTTCTAAAATAAACCAATAAGATTTAAACAAATACTTAACTCTTTACAAGGTTCCAGACTACAGAGTGGAACAGGGGGGAAATATCCGGGAAAGGAAAAGAATATAAAAATTTAATTAAGATGTTAATGAAATGAAATTTACTAAATAATTAGAATTTTTGAAAACTCATTTAAATTCATAGTTGTAGTATTTAATTAATTAAATTAACATTAAAAAAAAAGAAATTAAACGATTTTTTATTTTTAGGAGCAGTACTGTCATATTAGCACAACATATGATCAGGTAAAATAAGCAAATTTTGAAGATGTTTTTTTAAATCGTGTTTTGCAAGGATTCATATTTATTAATTTATTTACAGTGGTTATATGATTTGAAGAATTATCTCCGGGGTGAGGGTTGGGGGGTGGGGGGGGGGATGAATTTTGACACATTTTTGAGCGATGTTGGAAGAAATCAGATAACTAAACCTCAACTAGCAAGATTCCCCCCCCCATCAGCCTTCTTATATTTTTTCTCAAAAAAAAATCATTTATTTTTTCCCTGATAAGCGAAAATATGTGTTATTTTTTCCTAAACTAGTACCTTGTGCAAATATAGAAATTTTTTTTTTATGTTGTAATTGTGTAAGTTGTTTAATTTGTGAAATGTTTTTCATAAAATTGTCAATCCATAAATTATCTATCTATTGTGTTTTTGTGACTTGTTTGTCCTTGAATTGTCTAACTTTAAATTACTTAAAAACATGTCTGTATATTTGAATATCCCACCATGTCTGTATATTCGAATGTCCCAACATGTCTGTATATTTGAATGTCCCAACATGTCTGTATATTTGAACGTACCAACATGTCTGTATATTTGAATGTTCCAACATGTCTGTATATTTGAATGTCCCGACATTTCTGTATATATGAATATCCCAACATGTCTGTATATTTGAATATCCCAACATGTCTGTATATTTGAATGTCCCAACATGTCTGTATATTTGAATGTTCCAACATGTCTTTATATTTGAATGTCCCAACATGTCTGTATATTTGAATATCCCAACATGTCTGTATATTTGAATGTGCCAACATGTCTGTATATTTGAATATCCCAACATTTCTGTATATTTGAATGTCCCAACATGTCTGTATATTTGAATATCCCAACATGTCTGTATATTTGAATATCCCACCATGTCTGTATATTTGAATGTCCCAACATGTCTGTATATTTGAATATCCCAACATGTCTATAAATTTGTATGTACCAACATGTCTGTATGTTTGAATGTCCCAACATGTCTATATATTTGTATGTACCAACATGTCTGTATATTTGTATGTACCAACATGTTTGTATATTTGTATGTACCAACATGTCTGTATATTTGAATTTCCCAACATGTCTGTATATTTGAATGTCCCAACATGTTTGTATATTTGTATGTACCAACATGTCTGTATATTTGAATTTCCCAACATGTCTTTATATTTGAATGTCCCAACTTGTCTGTATATTTGAATATCCCACCATGTCTGTATATTTGAATGTGCCAACATGTCTGTATATTTGTATGTACCAACATGTCTGTATGTTTGAATGTCCCAACATGTCTGTATATTTGAATATCCCAACATGTCTGTATATTTGAATATCCCACCATGTCTGTATATTTGAATATCCCAACATGTCTGTATATTTGAATATCCCAACATGTCTGTATATTTGAATATCCCAACATGTCTGTATATTTGAATGTCCCAACATGTCTGTATATTTTAATATCCCACCATGTCTGTATATTTGAATGTTCCAACATATCTGTATATTTGAATATCCCACCATGTCTGTATATTTGAATGTGCCAACATGTCTGTATATTTGAATATCCCAACATGTCTGTATATTTACAGAGTATGAGCGAGGAAGGATATACAGAGGAGAGTATACGGTTACCAGACGGGAATATGATTGTTATCGGAAAGGAAGCTATTTCAGCACCAGAAATCATGTTTCAGGTGCAGTAAACAAGTTTTTCTCATAGTTGGTCAAAGAGTTGTGAACTGAAATAAACAAGATTGAATTAGTCTCAAGGGGATATTATGCACCGCCCCCTCCTTTTAGAAGTAAAAAATAGAAAATATCTTTTTCAAGGTCTTCAAAAATCATTTTAAAGCACAAGCTAAACCATAACAGATATGACTTGTTTTTAACAATTATTTTATTTGATATTTTCCCACTGTGAAAATAGTTTGGGAGTCCTTTAATGTTAATTTTGTATATTAAAAATACCATTGGAATTGTTGTTGTAGATGTTGATAATTATTGTTGTTGTAATGCTAAAGCGAGGCATAGCTCCAATTTGGTCGTGTGAATAGGAACTTCACAAATGACCAAATCAAGAGTTAATTTAACGGTTACATTAAAAAAAAGTTCGGACCGAAAAAACAAGGATATGGAATTTACTTCATCATCTAATCCACTACTGGAGTCTAATGTCATCCCGACCCCATGTCATTTGATTTGATTTGATTTGTGTTTTGATGATTCGATTCGATTCGATTCGATTCGATTCAATTCAATTCAATTCAATTCAATTCAATTCAATTCGATTCGATTTGATTTGATTTGATTTGATTTGATTTGATTTGATTTGATTTTAGCCTGAGTTAGCTGGTAAGAAGAGCTGCGGTGTACATGAGTTAATATACTATTCTCTCATGAAATGTGACGAGAAGCTTAGACCAGAGCTTTTATCCAATATTACACTGTCCGGTGGGAATACAAAGGTATTTATCCATCTACTTTTTGCATATGGTCGTCCGAGTAGGCGAGTACGATGAAACACGACCCCTGTCGGCGAAAACAATTAGAAAGCATAGTAAATTAAGATTATGTGATGATAAACAATCTGCGGCAGATTCCCTATTTTAAACTATAGTACTAGATTATATAGATTATTATGTAGATTATATGTCCCCTTTTTAGCCTAGTTCTAGTTCAAGGGCTATATATCATAATGGCATTGATTCTTACCTATAAAATATTAGGTTTTTAAAACTGTTGTTTGATTTACAACCAATTACCGAATAATATTTTAGCCTAGTTCTAGTTCAAGGGCTGTATATTATAATGGCATTGATTCTTACCTATGAAATATTAGGTTTTAAAACTGTTGTTTGATTTACAACCAATTACCGAATAATATTTTAGCCTAGTTCTAGTTCAAGGGCTGTATATTATAATGGCATTGATTCTTACCTATGAAATGTTAGGTTTTAAAACTGTTGTTTGATTTACAACAAATTACCGAATAATTTCGAAACATTTTTTTCACTATGCGGAATGTTTGAAATAAGACAAATTTTTGAAATAGGAAAAGTTTTTGGGAATCAGGATCTACAATTAAAAAATTGTCATTTTCTAAATGTTTAAAAATTAGAATCTTAAATTGAAATTAAAAGAAAACCAAATTTTGTTATTTTATTGACCACTTCACATAGACTGAATGATTTGCACTTTAAAAACGATGTTTTACCGTTAAAATATAAATCAAATGATGTTCTTATTCACCTAATTTATTTTATAAAGTTTACTTAAAACTATAAAAAAAATTAGAAATTGAGATGGATAGTCTAGGGAACATACTGTATTAATGTACTCTACTGCATATGACTTGTGAACATTTTCATGATTTGTACACTTTGAACTCCCTTTCAGGCTGAAAGGGACGGACAAAATTCATACCGAGGGATTATTTAAATTCCCTTCTATTCATATTCTCTGTTCTGTGGCTACAATATTGTATTTAGTTCCCTGGGTTTGAGAAGAGGATCTATCAGGAGCTCACCAAACTTCTACCAGACAAAACTAGTGTCCGGGTCAGAGCTTTACCAAACAGAGAGCTTCTAGGATGGGTTGGAGGCGCCAGGTAAACATCTAGGATAGTTGGGAGGCGCCAGGTAAACTTATAGGATAGGAGGCACCAGGTAAACTTATAGGACGGGTAGGTTGCGCCAGTTAAACTTCTAGGATGGGTAGGTAGCGCCAGGTAAGCTTCTAGGAAGTGTGGCGCCAGGGAAACTAATCCTGATGGAATCTACCCCTACCAAATAAACGCATATTCTTAGTTTAGTCTAAATAAAAAAGCCAAGGGTTGGGCGTGATGGTGTAGTTACTAATAATAAATATTGATTATAGATCTGATAAGTTTACACATTCTAATACTTTGCTTTATTGCAGGTTGAGTAACCTCAGTTCCTTCCAGAGATTTTGGGTTACCAAGGTACGTTTTCCAAAGTTAATTTTTAATTTTTTTCTTTTTGTTTCTTTTAGTATTTTTATTCAAGGAAGACATTTAATCCTAGCAATTTTTATAAATTTGGGATGAGAATTTTTGTTATTTTTGTTATTATTATTATTATTATTATTATTATTATTATTATTATTATTATTATTATCTAGGGAGATTACAGTGAGAACGGAGAATCAGTTTTCCAGCAGCAGGAGTCTCCAGCTGGATTATTTGATACGAAAAACGGGAATGTTCCGACTCCTGTTCCAAGCATTAACTAAGAACAGGAACGATTCTTCAGGTGTTTCCAGCTTCAACCAAGAACTGGAACGGTCCTAATCGTGTTTTAACCTAAACCAAGAACTGGAACGGTCCTATTCTTGATTTTTACCTGAACCAAGAACTGGAACTTCCCCAGCATATAAACCGCCTGCGAAACAGTCCTTTGTTTCTTGAAAAGAAAATTTCGCAAGAATGAAGAAGAGAAATTTTTGATTACTTCAGATTGAAATTAAGTTTTTTAATTATATTTATAAATTTTCTGGTTTCTGACCGAGATGAAGGTTATAGACTGAATTCAGAAAAAAATAGTTTTTGGGCGGAAAAAGGAATTTATTTTTAACTTATCCATGTCAGAC
Organism: Eurytemora carolleeae; assembly: GCF_000591075.1. Classification (NCBI taxonomy): domain Eukaryota; kingdom Metazoa; phylum Arthropoda; class Copepoda; order Calanoida; family Temoridae; genus Eurytemora; species Eurytemora carolleeae. The sequence continues at coordinate 83,479 of NW_019396620.1, read as the reverse complement.
CGTAACATTTAGTCTTATATCAGTGCTTTGTTGATTTTCAGCTCATTTCTCAAATATAGAAAAAAAATTAAATTTAAAAACTAGTTGAAAAATTTTGGCTGTCTTGTCAAATTTTAAATTAAACTCTTTGCTGAAAGATTATTTTGAATAAGAATATAAATAATTAATTTCTTGGTTTAATCTGCACTGGTTTCAACAGTGGAATTTGATTACAAATTGAATTATTGTCTTTTAACTTCTTTTAACAAATTTAAATTTTAAAACTTATTTATCTCTTCATTTGATATTGGTTATCACTTTATCAAAAATGAAACTATCGTAGTCTAAAAATAACAGCGATTACTAGCATTTCTAGAAAATTTATTAAAAGGTTGAAATTTGACCCGCTACGGGGTTATTGGTCCAATATGTTGATGTGCTAGCAACATGATATATTTGTGTTTGCTATGATATAAATAGCTAGCAACATGATAAATTTGTGTCTGCTATGATATAAACAGTTAGCAACATGATATATTTGTGTTTGCTATGATATAAACAGCTAGCAACATGATATATTTGTGTCTGCTATGATATAAACAGTTAGCAACATGTTATATTTGTGTTTGCTATGATATAAACAGCTAGCAACATGATATATTTGTGTTTGCTATGATATAAACAGTTATCAACATGATATATTTGTGTCTGCTATGATATAAACAGTTGGCAACATGATATATTTGTGTCTGCTATGATATAAACAGTTAGCAACATGATATATTTGTGTCTGCTATGATATAAACAGCTAGCAACATGATATATTTGTGTTTGCTATGATATAAACAGTTAGCAACATGATATATTTGTGTCTGCTATGATATGAACAGCTAGCAACATGATATATTTGTGTCTGCTATGTTATAAACTGCTAGCAAGATGATATATTTGTGTCTGCTATTTTATAAACAGCTAGCAACATGATATATTTGTGTCTGCTATGTTGCTACTAACAACATTATATATTTGTGTCCGCTATGTTATAAACTGCTTTGCAATAATTTCCAATGTTAAAATGTGCCTTTTCTACTTGTTGCTGACAAATGTCTTTCTTTCTTCAAAGCTATTGGATTATTCTGCTCGCGTTACATGATTACTTTAATTAATGGATAAATTTGCATTTTATTCAGATTATTTAAAATTACTGAGATCTGGAAGTCATGAAAACTCTGTAATTCTTTGTCCTCTTTGGAGTAAGATTTGAGTTTTTAATTTTCTTGATAGTTTTCAGCTGGAGGCTCATTGTTTTTGGGGATTTTAACGATATTATGCCTTGTATACAGGGTGTCCCACTAAACATGATGGTTGGTTAATATATCAGGTTGTATCAGAATATTATACCAATCTCAGATTTTATCGTTCATTAAATCTGTAAATTATATAAAGTACTATGAATTAGTTTTATTGAAATGACAAAACGACCTAGAACAATTAAATTGCGATAAAAGCCGCACCCAACTTTTTATAATAGAGCTTTGTATTATTTTGGTTTGTCTGCGGTTTGGCACACTTCTACAAAATATAAAAACATTCGAAACTGCACTCATTTTTAGTAGGACTCCCTGTATTCATTGGGTTCGCTTCTAATCACTGTGTTCGAATGAAGATGTCCCATAATAGCTATAAACAGTCTACGAAAAACCGCCATTAAACTTACAATCTTATTGATTGTATTCCCTGTGAGTCCGTGCTATCATGTCAAATTATACACACACAAAAAATTATATTGCTCCAGTAAACCGAGTTAGTATGATTATAATACAAATTAACCAATCTTACACAAATATTTTACCATATTTTATTTGCCATAAAACTGGTTTTGTCCACAGTGCGAGGCGTGAAGAGCTAAACCATGATTAAAACGCCATTTTTAATGTTTGCTTTCTATGTTATATGTAGACTCATTTAAATATATTTATCAAATAAATTTATGAATTTATTATTTTCATTAGTTGAATTATGAACATTTTGTACTTTACTGAGATTTGTACTGTGCTTGGAATAATTTATTGTATTGTATTGAACTGATCTGTACTGTACTTGAACTGATGTATACTGCACTGAACAGAGCTGTACTGTACTTGAACTAATGTTTACTGTACTGAACTGTACTTGGACTGATGTACTCGATGCACTGAACTGATATGTACTGTACTTGAACTGATGTTTACTGTACTGAACTGATCTGTACTGTACATATCTTATTTGTTAAAATATATTTGTTCAGTTTGCCATACGTCAACTCCACTATTGACGTTTTATGTGACAAATGTGTTTACGTTGTTAATTGGATTTTGGAATGGAATTTAATTTGACACAAAATCATACATTAAGACTTAACACACTACAGATGTCATATGACTAATGACTACTACTACTAGGACTACTGCAGGACTCCTTCCGTCATAACCTACAAACAGGGAAACCCCAAAGGCGTTCAGTTTGATTATAGACTAAATAAACCACATGGAATAATATGATAAAAATTTCTTGATATTTTGGGCTAATCTGCGAATTGTTGTCCCCCTTGTGTTCTATTGCACTCTATCTCCTTTCAAGCCACTGATGTCCTCTGTAGTCCCTTGCTGCTTAGTCTTCATGTAGGACTTTGTAGGACTAATATGTGATTTGTAAGTACTCCTAGTAAGGTCAATAGTTAGATCTAAACAATTGTCAATAGTTTTATAATTTTAGCTCCCATCCCATCGGCTTGGTTCATTTTTCTAAATATTTCAGATAGAATGGAAGACGAGTTTAAGATGGAAAAAGAGGAAGTTTCTTTGAAGGGAGAGTTCCTTCCGACCTCGACTGAAGAAGACACATGTGATTGTGCTGCTTATTACTCGTTTACTGTCGATGTACCTGGAGATAAAGTAGTCTGAAAGCACAGAATCTGAAGGTTACTTTGACAACTATAAGTTTGAAGTAAATGGAGCCTACGTATAAATTATACCATAAAAGAAGTGATTTATTTTTTCTACTTAAGTTCTTAATTATTTAGTTTTTTTTGTACAATATTTTTAGAAATACTTACTTGAGAACTTAGCTTCCCTGGAAACTATTTTTTCTTTATACAAGTCAACCCACTCAATTTAGAATTTTTAAACCAAGCAAGAACATTCCCAGGTTATACCAAGTTCTCAAGCAAAACTTAAGGCATTTCTGTCCAGGGGTTTTCGAGTTATGATCGGGCATACAAACAAAATTACTACTTTATATATAATATATGTAAAGATTTAGTTATGAAGGTATTAATTATCCGTGAAAAAACTAATTATTTCTAATCTAGAGGGAAAGCTGAAAAATAGAACTGAACAATCAACAATCTAAATCAGAAAACATAAGAAGGACGAACCATGAAGCTGTCAAACATCCCTGCAATCAATTTGAATATGTTGCAAATTCACGTGGTACATTAAAGAGACACGTTGTGAGTAAACATGATGGAGTAATATATTCTTGTAACATTTGTGAATTTACTACAAACCATATAGTAAATTTAAACAGACACAAGAAAAGAAAGCATGGAGTGGAAAAATATCCTTATGATGAATGTAATTATTTGGCAACTACCTCGAATTGTCTAAAACTACATATTAAAAAGAATCATGAAGCTGTAAGATATGCATGTAGTAAATGTGATCATTTAGCAAATTCCTCCGGAAGTCTGAGGAGACATTTTAAAATCAAACAATAACATGAAGGATTAAGATGTTTTTGTAAAGAATGTGAATATGCAGCAACTGAACTAGGAAGTCTTAAGAAACATGTAATAAGTAAACATGAATTGGGGTGAGATATCCTTGTGAAGAATGTGAAATGGTTGCATATGATTTAGGTAATCTAAGAAGACATCTGAAAAGTAAACATGAAAAAGTAATATATCCTTGTAATGCATGTGAATATGCTGCAACTGATTCGATGAATTTGAAAAGACATATAAAGAGAAAACACATGGAAGTCAGATATCCCTGTGACAAATGTGATTGTTCAGCGACTACCAGTACCAAGCAATCTTTAAAATCACACAACGAGAATAAACATGATGGAGTCCGATATCTTTGTGATAAATGTGAGGTTGTGACAACAACATCAAGAAATCTGAAAAGACATACGAGAATAAAGCATGAAGCGGCTAAATATCCTTGTAATGAATGTGAATTTACGGCATCTACAACACCTTACTTGAAGAGACATATTCTAAAATTACTTGAATATATTACAATTTACATGAATTCTACAAATTATGAATTCTACAAATTACTTGAATATATTACAACTTACATGAATTCTACAAATTACTTGAATATATTACAGTTTACATGAATTCTACAAATTACTTAAATGTATTACAATTACATAAATTTTAAAAATTATTTTCAGAAAAAAATGGCGGACAATATGAAAAAAGAACTGAATCCTTTAAAAGAAGAAACCATTGAATCCTCTACTGTAGAGAAAATACTTGAATCCTCTACTGCAGAGAAAATACTTGAATCCTCTACTGCAGAGAAAATACTTGAATCCTCTACTGCAGAGAAAATACTTGAACCCTCTACTATAGAGGAACCCCTTGAATACTCAACTGCAGAGGAACCCGTTGAATACTCTACTGAGGAAACCCTTGAATCCTCTACTGCAGAGGAAACCCTTGAATTCTCAAATGCAGAGGAACTCCTTGAATCCTTAACTGCAGAGGAAACCCTTTATATATTACAATTTACATGAATTCTACAAATTACTTGAATATATTACAATTTACATGAATTCTACAATTTACATGAAATTTTTACAACGAATAATGAATATACATTTTTTAAATTTATTTCATACACTCTAAGTTAAAATTATTTTCAGAAAAAATGGCGTACAATATATTGAAAGAAGAAGATACTGAAATGAAAAAAGAATTGAATCCTTTAAAAGAAGAAACCCTTGAATCCTCTACTGCAGAGGAACCCCTTGAATCCTCTACTGCAGGGGAACCCTTTGAATCTACTGCAGAGGAAACCCTTGAATCCTCTACTGCAGAGGAACCCCTTGAATCCTCTACTGCAGAGGAACCCCTTGAATCCTCTACTGCAGAGGAACCCCTTGAATCCTCCACTGCAGAACCCCTTGAATCCTCATCTGCAGAGGAACCCCTTGAATACTCTACTGAGGAAACCCTTGAATCCTCTACTGCAGAAGAAACCGTTGAATCCTCTACTACAAAGGAACCCCTTGAATACTCTACTGAGGAAACCCTTGAATCCTCTACTGCAGAGGAAACCCTTGAGTTCTCAAATGCAGAAGAACTCCTTGAATCCTCAACTGCAGAGGAAACCCTTGAATCCTCTACTGCAGAGGAAACCTACTCAGTTTATGTAAAAGAAGAAGATGTTAAAGTGGAAATTAAAGGTACATTGTAAGCACATTTAAAAGTGCTACTCAAAAATTTACTCAAGCATTTTTTTTTAACAAATTACGGGTTTCCTCGGCAATTCGTACATTTTTTACAAGAAAAGAAGGCTTATACTTTTGCGAAGGAGGAAACAGAATAAAAAATGTGTTGAAACATCTGTACCAATTGAATAGAAGCCTATCATTTTGCCGCGCTAACACGCCCCCCTCATGCACTATAACTCCAGTACAACCCTGTGCAAATGTACTATTTGCAGAGAAACCCCGGAATTTGTAGTTTAAAATTGCTTGCATAAACTTTTGGAACTACTAAGTCATATTACTTTCTTTTCATTGCAAATTAAATTTAAGGATTTTGTAGTTTGTAACTTATTTGTTTCGCAAAATGCGCCTTGAGCTGGGAACCTTAGATTGGGATACATTTAATCCCGACTGCTTAATCCAAATATCCAATGTGGACACTTTTAATTTCTTGCTTAATCCACTCTTTTTGAATATAGCACAGAAAAAAAAAAAACCAGTCGGGTTTTTTTAAATTAAGAGTCCTTCCCGTTTCTGTATATTAATCTTAAATGGCGCGCAAAATTTCAAATTTCCCGGCTTTTGATACGCGACTCTAATTGGTTGAATTTTATACACTTTTCAGGATACAAGTACAAGATTAGGTTAGTCTCGAGATTAAGAAAAAGAGAGGATAAAGCATTGATCTCGAAATCCGCCATTCTAAAGTTCTCGGCTCTGAACATTTAGACATTTTTGCAAATTACAAAATATCACGGGAATATTTCCTAGAGAGGGGCTGTCGGTGTTATTTCATTTATGTTCCATTTAAAGGGAGACTTGTCCGTTTCTTAATAGTATCCTTTAAACCTTTATCTGATATTTAATTTGGGAGATGTTTTCTACCTTAAAAAGTATTTAATTCTGACAATATCCTCCATTTTCTCCAACTCAAAAACTGTACTCGTAACTTTATATTTTACAGAGAAGTCACAATTGAAAATAATAACTTTTTAAAGCGAAGATGATGGATATCTCATCCATTCTTGAATAGTCAACGCTTTTAATGGCACAGTTTTAGAACACGCCAATATTTTGTTAAAGAGTCATTTGAAATATAGTCTTTAGTCCCTCTAATATAGTCTTTAGTCCCTCTAATACAAAAGACTATGTCAAAAATCTGGTGACTATCGTAGCTAAGATTTTTAACGAAATTATTTTCTTCACGATTTAAAATATTTTATTCTTTATTTCTCTATTTTATTATCTTTTTTAATGTATTTTATTTAGAGGAAAATATGATGGATGGAGAGGATCCTTTGCCATCTAAACTAAATAAAGATACGAAATACGGGTATGGAAAAACTAATTATTCTTGTAAGCAATGCAACTTTACTACAATCGATAAAAGGATTCTGAAGAAACACGTTATCAATACGCATAGAGGATTGCGATATCCTTGTAGTGAATGTGAATATGTTGCTACCAAAGCAAGCAGCTTGAAGATGCATATAAAATCTAGACATCCACGAAACAGTTATCCTTGTACTAAATGTGATTTTGTTGCTGCTACTATTTTATATCTGAGAAGACATATTACTAGCAATCATGGAAAAGAAAAATATCCTTGTGATAAATGCGAATTTGTTGCCAACCAGCCAAGTCAACTGAAGAAACATGTTGAGAATAAACATGAAGGAATTAGATATCCTTGTAATGAATGTCAGTATGCAGCAACTGCAGTGAGCCACCTGAAGAAACATATTGAGTTTAAACATGCAGGAGTAAGATATTTTTGTGACAAGTGTGAGCATTCTGCATCTACGTCAAGCAGTCTCAAGAAACATATTCAAAATAAACATGAAGGAATAAGATATCCTTGTAATGAATGTGAATATACTGCAGCGGATTCAGGAAATCTGAAGAAACATAAGAAAAGAAAACACGAAGGGGTGAGGTATCCCTGCAATGAATGTGAGTACGAGGCAACGGAAGAAGGAAATTTGAAAAGACATATTTATAGTAAGCATCTAGGATTAAGATATTACTGCCAACAATGTGATTATGTTGCATCTCAGGAAGGTCATTTGAAGAGACATACAAAAAACAAACATGATCTTGAAAAGATCAGATATCCGTGCAATGAATGTGAGTATGTAGCTACTGAAGAGTGGAGTTTGAAGAGACATATGAAAACCAAGCATGAGGAAGTTAAATATCCCTGCAACAAATGTGAATATGTGGCAACTATAAAAGGAAATTTAAAGCGGCATGAAAAAGCTAAACATTTGTAAATTTATCTTTTTCTCTCTTTAAAGTTCTACAATCTTCACATGAAATACATGATACATTTCTTAAAGAAAATCAGTCACTTTATAAAACGTGATAAATGTTTATTAGATGGTTTACAAAAACTTATATAAGAGTTTTCTGTTAATAAAAATTGTTATTAAAAGGCATAAATGTAAATAAAGAAGTTGCATTTTTATTCCGGAAGAAGAAACTCTTTCGATATGCTTATTGCTTAATGCTAATATAAAGAAGATATTGGTGTATATGATTAGAATTTAATATCAAATAAGATAAACAGACCCGCAGTCCTCTCATTTCAATTAACTGTATAAATCAAATCCAAGATTGAGATTGTAAGAGTTTGAGGCGTAGTAATATTTCTGACATTTCTCTTTGAACAATGTATTTAGATACATGAATATTATTAAAGAGAAATAACAGTGAAAATGGTGAAAATCCACAAACCCCAGTGTTTATTATATTATACTTACATATCTTTACATCCTATATCCCTGTACCTTCAAAATTATTCAAACATTTTTGATTAATAATCAATATCTTTTCTTCTCTTCCGATTTTTGTTTTTATAGGCTTTAAGTAGATGTCTTTTATTAATCATAAAAATACAAATAAAATTTCTTTTTTTGCGGCAGATTTTTATTTTTGTAATCATGGAAGACCGAAAAGTTGTGCAGGTTCATGGCGGCCGGAAAGCAAAACGCTTATATTTGACATGGAAGGGAAACTAGTTTTGGAAATGTAAGAAAGTCTCGTAAAAAAGTTTCTGGAAAAAACTGGAATTAAAACTGTTGTAAAAAGTCACAGGACAAAATGTCACTGGAAATAAAGTCCCAGGACTTTTTCCTGAAATAGTATGGAGGCTGCCAATAAAGTCTCAGGAAATAAGGTCCTAAAGAAAATATATCCGAAGAAAATAATTCCGAAACCTTGTGAAAATGAGATTAAGTCTAAGACGTTTTCATAAAAAGGATTTTTTTATGTGCATCTGCATTTTTTATATCGCAAGTGGTGGAATAAATATGAGATGCCCCAATTTTTGCATGGTTGTAAACATTCCTTGTTCCCAACTTTTCTACTTTTTTCCCGAAACGTTTTCCTATAAAATCATACTGGAACCAGAAACAAAGTCCTCGAAAAAATAAAGTCTGACAATAGTAGGACTTTGTTTCCAGAGACTTTTTGTTTCAATAGGCGTGGTAGCAGTTCACAAAATAACGTTTCTCCCAATAACGTTTCACCCAATTCATTTTTTACCCAAAACTACGTTTCCCCCAAATAACATTTCACCCAACTCACGTTTCGCCAAAACTATACTTACTTAAGAGTTTCACTCCTCCAAAACAAAAAAATTCTTGCCAATTTTATTTTGAATTTTAAAATTTATATCTTTGTATTTATAAAAGTTATATACATAAGGACACATTGATATTCTATTCTAGTACTACTCAAGTTAGGAATCCTCTTGGAGTCAAGCATTATATGTCCTTGAAGTTGGGATTGAAGGTTTGGAGTGCAGCCTTAAGATTTGCCATCTGGGCTGACCGATGTTTAGTTCTAGATCGTTTTGGGTCGGTACGTCTGACTGTAACCAGCTCCTGTAGCTTGGTCCTTGCCAAGCTATCCTCCGTTTTCAACAATAGTGCGAAAATTTAGGACTTTATTTCCAAAAACTTTTTTCACAGAACTTTTTTGCTCATGGCCGGCTGTTTCCCCCCCGTTCCCTAGAAAAATCTATTTCTTAGGTTACTGGGTATAGTAAATAGTCTACATTACTAGTGGGTTAGTTATTATCATTATTTCTCTAAACTTAAGTTTAGTTACAGATCGTCCAAATACATAGGTTCAGAAGTATATACTCCTTTACTCGAGATAATAAATATGAGTTTAAGAGTAATGTTGGACCTTTCATATTACAATATATAGGTTTAGAAGTATATACTCCTTTACTCCAGATAATAAATATGAGTATAAGAGTAATGTTGGAACCTTTCATGTTAAAATGCAAAGGTTTAGAAGTATATGCTCCTTTACTCGAGATAATAAATATGAGTTTAAGAGTAATGTTGGAACCTTTTCATGTTAAAATACTTAGGTTTAGAAGTATACACTCCTTTACTCCAGATAATAAATATGAGTATAAGAGTAATGTTGGAACCTTTCATGTTAAAATACATAGGTTTAGAAGTATTTACTCCTTTACTCGAGATAATAAATATGAGATTAAGAGTAATGCTGGAATCTTCCATGTTAAAATATATAGGTTTAGAAGTATATACTCCTTTACTCGAGATAATAAATATGAGTTTAAGAGTAATGTTGGAACCTTTTCATGTTAAAATACATAGGTTTAGAAGGATATACTCCTTTACTCCAGATAATAAATATGAGTTTAAGAGTAATGTTGGAACCTTTCATGTTAAAATATATAGGTTTAGAAGGATATACTCCTTTACTCCAGATAATAAATATGAGTATAAGAGTAATGTTGGAACCTTTCATGTTAAAATACATAGGTTTAGAAGTATATACTCCTTTACTCGAGATAATAAATATGAGTTTAAGAGTAATGTTGGAACCTTTTCATGTTAAAATATATAGGTTTAGAAGGATATACTCCTTTACTCCAGATAATAAATATGAGTATAAGAGTAATGTTGGAACCTTTCATGTTAAAATACATAGGTTTAGAAGTATATACTCCTTTACTCCAGATAATAAATATGAGTTTAAGAGTAATGTTGGAACCTTTCATGTTAAAATATATAGGTTTAGAAGTATATACTCCTTTACTCCAGATAATAAATATGAGTATAAGAGTAATGTTGGAACCTTTCATGTTAAAATACATAGGTTTAGAAGTATATACTCCTTTACTCGAGATGATAAATATGAGTATAAGAGTAATGTTGGAACCTTTCATGTTAAAGTTATACAACGAAATATTTGAATTATTCAGTATTATCCAAAATAAAACTTTTAACGCCAATAATTTAGCTAAAAGATAAAATCAATAAATTAAAAACTATCCACTATCTAATAAACGAAACCCTACTCGATAAGATAAAATTAAAAATCTGAAAACTATGGAAACTTGAATTTTGGAAAGAGAAAAACAAAAACGACTTTTATCACAGTTTTTCCAAATAATCTTTTCTTCATATTTATTGTTCGCGGGGTTTTATTTTTATTTTTTACAATCATTGATAAATCTTTGGATTCAATAAAAAAAGTTGTGTTCATCTAATTATCATGATCCTTGCCATACAAATTATGTTATTGTGTAAAATGTTTTTAATTGACCGTTTCCCCTGCACATACAGGGTGTCTCAAAAAACATAGGAATTCAGTAACGAATTCGATATCGTCTTTGTTATGAATTAGCTAGTATAATACCTAATTTCAAAAGCCATAATATTATTATGTCTGCTAGAGTTTATTTAATGAAAAGGGTAAAAGACTGTAAAGATGTGTATAATTTCTCCACAAGATGAACAGTGAAGACGGACAAGTTCACTCTGTTTGTATACTGCAATTTTCATGTTTTACTAAGTACAACCGTATGCAGTCAAAACATAAACAAACAAAATGTGAACATAGCAGACGAAACTCTTACAGATTACAGCTGTCTCAGTAGGTATCACTATACTAAATAAAGAATTATTTAAAAAGACGATATCGAATTCGTCACTGAATTCCCATGTTTATTGGGACACCCTGTATTACAATTGTTGTTTAATGAAAATATTGTTTGTATATTTGTATTTGTATTTGTATATACCCTTTAAACCTTAAACTAATACAAATAATGGGGAAGATAACGTCGTTTTTCTCTAAAAGTGTTTATTTCTGTACATTTTTCCGTTATTTTGTACAGTCTACAAGCAAAGAATGGGCAAGAAACTTACCAAGAGACACTAGAGATGTCAACGTTATGATTTTTCTAGATTTTAGCTTTCGTTACGAGTGTTCATCAAAAGTATTAACGTTTGAAACGTTACGTTGCACATTATGAAATTTTATGGCATAGAGTAACGTTGCGTAATAAATTTTCTGCACTTAAATATCTTATACAACGTTAAGTTTTAATAAATGTTAGTGAAAAAACAGTAAGCTCCGTTACGCATTTGCATTTCTCGTTTTAAAAAACTTTCCCAACGTTGCGTTAAAGTTTATGTAATATAACCACAATTTTTTAACGTTCCACTTTCATGCAAGGTAAATATTTTCAGAGACCTTACGTTACACTTTCACTCAGTTTAAGATCTAAAAGATGACAAACGTTTTGCTTTAATAAGACGCCATTAGGGCATAGTTATGTATGTTACAATGCATTTCAGTGCAAAGAACATTTTTTGTTAACGTTACGTTTTATCTTAACTTTTCCAATATAAATAAATATAATATCTAATTCATACTTGATCAGTCAAAGCTTTTGAGGGTATTGTCGGAAATCGGGCATTGACATCTAAATCTTTGCATGGAGGGTAACCTGAAATTACGCTTTCAGTCCCTGTAACTATATTTTTTTCTTGGAATGGAAAACGACATTCAGTTTAGACTTTTATTTGAGCAATTTTCAATTTACACAAATCTTTAAACTGAAGATTGAAATAAAAATTTTCTAGTGCTATCTATTGTTGGGGAATGTGACAAACTCTTAAAATGTGACAATTTTTAAGTCTTCAGAACAGAAAATTGTCTTGAAATAATAGAAAAGACAAAATCTATACGATTGCGATGAATCCTAAATATGTGAAAAATAGACGTACACGTAAGTCCCATACTGTATGTTGTTAACCTTATAGGGCCATATAAATTCATGCTTTCGTGAACAGGTAAAGATTTTAAGGATATCATTAAGAATCGGACTGCGGAACATCTAACTCTGCTATTGGAGGATCATTGAAAATTACGCCTTTTATCTATATGATATACAACAGATTGGGAACCCCGCTTTGCCTGGAAACTTTAACTTATGATTTTAAAACCAAGCTAAAAAGATTCCCATGGTTCTAATGAGTTCCCCCAAGATATGCAATTTGTATGCCTTTCTTGGTTCTGAAATATGGTAAAAGTTAGTTTTATTTCCGTCAATTTAAAAGATTAACGAGGGAGGGGTGGCTGCTCTTAGGGTATTGGAGTAAAATGTGAAAATTTATCCAACCTTTTATGAAAAGTACGTTAAAAAAAATATTTAAAAAAGGGCTCTGCTGCCCCTTTTTCATTGTCTTTGTTCAAATATTTGCAGGAGAAAAAATCGCAAATTTTAGTCTAAGTAGCCTGTGGCGATCATTTAGTTTTGATTAGCAAAACTGATGGCATTTGTTTTAACTTATACATTTAACTTAACATTATTGGTAAATGTAAACAAAAAAATACCGAGAAAAAAAGAAAAATATCTTGTCTTTTTTCTGCTCTGTCAACTCTGTTTTGGTTCATTTTACTTTCTTTTTTTGCAATTACAATATTGAAAAATAGCTTTGTTTTGTTGATTAATTGTTCAATTGTTCTAAAAAGCAAGAAGAATGTTGAACTTCTCGTTGTTGTTATTTTAAACATTTTGGTTCTTGTCAATTAAGTTGGATATGATAAAGATAAACCTAGAAAGTGCTACTTATGGAAAAACCCTATACCATAGAAAAAGTTAGATAAACAAAACAAAAACTATTTAAAAATAAAAGAATATATTTCATGTTTGTTATGAATATATAAATGAATAATATGATATCAAATATATTTCATGTTTGTTATGAATATATAAATGAATAATATGATATCAAATATATTTCATGTTTGTTATGAATATATAAATGAATAATATGATATCAAATATATTTCATGTTTGTTATGAATATATAAATGAATAATATGAGTGAAAATATATTCCAATAATTGTCTAATTAAGTTATTTAGAAAAAAAATTATTTAATAACTGAATTAATTTTGAGGGATTTGTAGATCTGTAGACAATGGAGTATAAATTCCATTATCCACCTAAATAATTGAAAAATTCTTCCTCATGTATTAGAATTAAATATTGGAGGAAACAGTCGACGCTTATAAATGTTTTTAGAGGTTAAAGTATGATTTTGATAAAAGAGATGTATACATCATGAATAAACTATTTCCCAACTTTTTCTTAGGACGAGCTCCCCTGGTGTTTCGTGGGGAGGGGGGGGGGGGGGTCAGCAATGTTGAGTTTACTTTTTAAACATAAACCTTTTATTCGAGTCTAATGAGGCTCGGTCGCTTAAACACACTGTTTTGATAAAAGTGTCTAAGTCACAGTAATGTTGATTTTATCCAAATCCGACGTAATACTGGTCATTTCCGTATAAACTATTAAAATGGGTAAATTTTACACGAATTAATGTTGAGTTTACTTTTTAAACATAAACCTTTTATTCGAGTCTAATGAGGCTCGGTCGCTTAAACACACTGTTTTGATAAAAGTGTCTAAGTCATAGTAATGTTGATTTTATATCCCCAAATCCGACGGAAAACTGGTCATTTCCGTATAAACTATTAAAATGGGTAATTTTTACACGAATCAGACTCAGTGAGGGTACAAATACTTGGGCGGGCTTGCGACGCTCCCAAATCTTTGATTAATGGTTGTTAGAATCTATTTTTATCTAGATTATTCTAAATCCGTTGTAATTATATAAAGTATATATAAAGTAAATACAATTTTTGCAATTTTACATATTTCCGATATTACACTATACAGGGGCGTAAGAGAACATTTGTGTAAGGAGGGGGGGGGCAAAAAATGTTTGTGTGCCCCCCTTGGCAACATTGTGCCCCCCCCCCAAAAAAAAACCTTTTGTGAAAAAATATTGATACCTTCCTTAACATGTAAACTATTCGATCATAAACTTCCATATTCCCCCTAAATATCCACCGTCGTCCCCCTCCCCCTCTCCAGAATTTCTGCATTTTTGATGTGTAAGTTGGTAGATAAATATATATATGGTTGTGGTAGATAAATACAGAAAACTGGTTTCTAATTCATAAAAACGCGTGAGTAAAAATTTCGTAGAAGGCATAAAAGATTATTCTTTAAATGTTTATGTACATTAATTCAGAACAGAAGGGGAAGGGGGGGGGGGCAATCGTCCCCGGTAAGAAATTTGGAGGATTATTATAAACATTTAAAATATTCCGACTTTTTTAATTCAGCGCAAAGCATAGTTTCAGACGAACGGCTCGAGATGGCGCCAATCCCTGATGTGTGCACCGATCCACAGGGTTATATATTCTGTACAATATACTTTACAGTTTACAGATTTACATTCATTGCAGCTAAATGCTTAATGTTGCAGCTTCTATTTTTAAATTCTTTGCTCCATATCGACAAATGTAAAACTGCTTAGAAAGATAAAGCAACATCACTCTGTAAAAACATGGCCAGTAAAATATAATTTTTCGGATTTCTAGTTTGCCCTGTCAGAGTCAGGTAGATGAGTTTATAAACCGGTTTGTGTAGACCCCACTGTTACACTTACACTGCTCAATATTAACATACTGGGTTTCAGAGAAACATCTGTAGGACTGTAGAGTACATAGTGATATAGGAAAACAAGAGTATTAGGTGTAATGTGTACTGTTGAGTACATAGTGATATAGGGAAACAAGATTATTATTGTACTGTGTCTGTTGAGTCAAGTGACATTATTTACATATTCTATGATTTGAATAATTAAGTTATGTTTAAATGTTAAAAAACCAAGACACAGCAGTTTTGATGAACCGAGAAAACAGCCTTATTATAAAAATTAGGTAAAACATGCTAAATTGTTAAGAGATGTTTGTAACTAACTTTCTTGCAAGGAAATGAAATAAGCTATAAATTTTAAAATATATAATTTGATGTAGATATAACACATTGTTATTTATTTGGTATTATTATTGTTGTTGTTGTTATTATTATTATTATTATCATTATCATTATCATTATCATTATCATTATCATTATCATTATCATTATCATTATCATTATTATTATTATTATTATTATTATTAATAATATTTTTATCATTATTATTATTGTTATCATTATTGTTATCACTTTTTTGATTGTTATTATTTAGATCCATGTGGATTCCATGTACATATTCAGGAACAAAAGAAGTGAACTTGTGAGGTAAAACTTTATTATACATATTTTTTTTTTTAATTGGACAATTAATTATGTAAATCATAATCTGTTATAATCTTGTCTAGAAAAATATGGCGGGAAAGTCGTCATCATGATGATTTGTCCCCTGAGCTCAAGTCCCAGCTGTCCTCGGTCCTCAAGCGTGTTCGTGAACCTGTCCTCGTGGATTTACTGGCTGTCCTACAGAAACGAGGACAATATTTTGGGGGTTGCTGTCCTGTACCGAACCAGAAACTAGGAATAAATAGAGCATTCATTTTATATTGTATATTTCTTTTTATATTTTATATAGATTAAAAGAAATTTAAGGAATTAAAGAAAATGAAAGAAAATGAAAGAAAAGGAAAGAAAACGAAAGGAAGGAAAGAAAAGGAAAGAAAATGAAAGAAAAGAAAAGAAAATGAAAGAATAGGAAAGAAAATGAAAGAAAATGGAAGAAAATGAAAGAAAAAGAAAGAAAAGGAAAGAAAAGAAAAGAAAAGAAAAGAAAAGAAAAGAAAAGAAAAAAAAATGAAAAAGAAATGTATGAGAAATGTAAGAGAAAGGAAGAAAAAACTAAGTAAGCGAAAGAGAACAGAAATAAAAGAGAGAAAACAGAAAGGAAAAAAAGAGAAAATTAAGAAAAGAAAGAGAAAAGAAAGGAAAGGAAAGAGAACAGAAAGGAAAGAAAGAGGAGAGAAGGTAAAGAAAGAGAACAGGAAGGAAAAAAAGAGAAAAGAAAGGAAAAAAAGAGAACAGAAAGGAAGAAAGAGAACAGAAAGAAAAGAAAGAGAAAAGAAAGGAAAGAAATAGAAGAGAAAGGAAAGAAAGAGGAAAGAAGTAAAGAAAGAGAACAGAAAGGAAAGAAAGAGAACAAAAAGGGAAAAAGAGAAAATAAAATAAAAAGAAAGAGAACAGAAAGAAAAAAATAAGAACAGAGAGGAAAGAAAGAGAACAGAAAAGAAGGAAAGAAAGATAATAGAAAAGAAAAAAAGAGAAAAGAAAGGAGCGACAGGGTTGAAACACTATTTTAGTAAAAATAAATAAATATAAAAAAGATTTGAAATAAAATAAATGTTATATTTGTGGTTAGGTCGACACCCTGTAGTTCCGCTGGTCCTGATGTGCCGAATATGGAGATGGAAAGATGTTGAGGGTGAACAGCTAGTCCGTCTACCTATCTGCCAGTTTACACCAGATAATCTTCTTGAATGCTGTAATCCATATCATTGGGCCAGGAGGGCAAATCCAGGTATAGTTTTCTGTATTCAAAACTCACGGAATATAGAATATATTCCACTAGCTTGGAAACCCAGCGTTGCCCAGGTAACTCATAGTTTCTCCCGCCGTTAAGCTCCAATTGGTCATTAATTATGATATTAACTATTTATTTCAGTTACTCAACTTAGCCAATCTAAGAACATTTATATGCCACTCCCAACTTCCCAAGTACTTTGATTTTGTAATTGTAAAGTAGTGTATAAATACGTCACTATTAAAATGAATGGCTACTCCTCCATTTAATTTAATGCAATTTCAATCTTTTGTTTGAAATATTTGGTTTCGCTGTTTGTATCCCTTTCTTTAATGAATGAGTTAATTCCAAAACAGCCAGGAGTCGGAACTTATGCATTTTGGATAAAGCTTTGATCCTCAACTTATGGATTAATGGTATCCCTCTTGGATATCCCATAGTGGGCATACTCTGCAGTGCAGGGATTGCGTTAAGTGAGGTCTCAAGCATTTATCCTCAAATTTAAAAGTGCCCACATTGGATATCAAGATCAAGCTTTTAAGATTAACGATACTCTTCTCAAATGTTTTGACGTCAGGACATACTTAGATGTAATTATTTTTGCGTGATAAGGGTTGAAGTTTCATCTCTCATTGATCTTACTAATTAACTCCTACAATAAAATGGAATAAATATATCCAAAGATGATTTAAAATTAAAAAAATATATTAAAACTGAGCTTAGAACTTTTAAATGCGAATCTCTGGATCAATTTTGATCTGCACTTAGATATCCCGTTTATATGGTTTAGTTTTCTAGAATTTTTAAAGAGTTTTTAAAAGGCAGCACGCACCTAAATACTGGGAACCTTTCAAAACTGTATTCTGGAAATGTTTACTTTGTTAAAGTACGCAAAAAAGTAATTCTAAGCAAAAATATAAAGGAAAATTAATTGTTTTAAAATTGTTTTTTGCACATATATTCTTGGCAAAGCGTAAGTTTTGAAAGCAAAATCAAATTTTAAATCTTTTTAGAATTATGAGGAAGTTTTACAAATCCAAGTATCTTCAAAATTTTAAAAATGATAACAAAGAAGATGATGTTCATCACTACATATATTGATAGTTCCCCCAGCAGTAATAACTAAAACATTTTTTCAAAGTGAATATTGGAAAATTATCTTTTTTCCATCCATAATCTGAGTTCGTTACCCTTTTGTCCATTTGACAATCCAAATTTTTATTTTGAATAATCTTTTTTGTTTGTTTATTTTCTTATTTTCTTATTATATCGTTAGAACTGAAGAGGGTCAAACCAGATCGAAATATATTTTCAATAAATGTGGAACTAACATCTACTATTTTTACTCTACAGAGGTTTGGTCCATCTCCATCACCGTATTTTAAATAAAATGAGGGGATAAAGCACGTATCCATCAAGTTTAAAATTTATAATGGTAATTTAAGGCACTGTAAGCGTAAATTTGTAATATTTAAAGGAACTGTAAGCGTAAATTTGTAATATTTAAAGGGACTGTAAGCGTAAATTTGTAATATTTAAAGGGACTGTAAGCGTAAATTTGTAATATTTAAAAGGATTTTACGCGTAATTTAAAGTAACCTTTAATGTTAAAATGTCAATGCTCAAATCACAACGGGACCCTAGAAACTGTTATCAATAATATGGAAGAATCTACTATGTTTAAAAGTGTTTCATTCTGGTAATTTCTATTAGTTTCTATGTCGTAGAAATGCGCAAGTCACTTCAGTAGAGCACCCACGATTGAAAATGTTCAGTTTTTAAAATGATAAACATTGGAATCCAAGGTATTCTTGCTTAGACAAAGGTTTTAAGGTTATCGTTGTAAATGGGACATATTCCCATTTAAGTATAATATGTATTTTTCAAGATGGATGACGCCTTCTTAATTTTTTTGTTCGATCCAACAAGTTTTGCAAAATAATTTATTGTAACGTTTAAATCTTTAATCCGAAAAAGATATTTAGCAACATTTTTATTGTTTTTCAAAATCAGAATTGCATGATTTAGAAACGGAAGCATTGAGATTTGTTCTGTCATTTTATTCCTATTCATTCTTCTATTCATCTTGTTTCAGGGTTTAGAGGAAATCTTTAAAGATTTTAACGCCATTTTTACACCAACAAATCACACCATGTTCTAATGTTCTAGTTCTATTTACATTTTATGCTCTGATGTATGTAATGTTTTATGAACTGGGAACCTATGTGTTGGATACCGATCATACCGATCCACAGATCTTGATATCCTGCAGTGGGCACTTTTGAATTTTACTCAGAATCTGTGTGATCGCCAGATATTGGATATCCGCACTTTCTCTGTTTTCTAACTGCTTGAACGTAAATTTCCCTGGCGTTTGATTGGCTGTTTTCTACAGGATATCTAATAAAGATTAGATTAATCTGTAGGCTTTCTGGGCGCTTCGCGCCTATCTTCTGTTTCAATTGAATATTTTCTCTTTGTATACATTGTAAAACAAAAACAAACAAAAAGACAGACAAATAGACAAGCAAAGTATATTTATTGATTAAAACAAATCATATCATAAATTATAAGGATAAAAAATACATAAAGAAATAAGAACTGAAAACCGTGGGATAGTTAAATTTATCTATAAACAACTGTTCCAGATAGTTTTGTTTGTTTTTAACTTTTTAATATTTGTAAACAGCACACCACGTATGTTAAATATTGACATTTCCTGTTCTTTCTCAATTCGTCATGAGCCTTAATATCCTAAGTTTTCATTTTTTGACCTTTGATTGAAATTTTAATTTATTTCCTATGAAATACTGTTGAAAAAGCTTGGTTACCTGTATTGCAACATTTTCGTGGATTTTGTTTATTTTAATAAAAAAATGTATTTCACTTTGTACCAATAAACCTTATTTTCTTCTCAATTTTGTTCATTCAAACTTTCAATTTGTAATATTTTTTCCGGGTACAGGAAATTTTGCTGGTTACGCGTATTATGTTAATTTAAAGCAAACTTAGGAATTATATTAAAATAAAAACTGAATGATAAAACTGAAATTGTCAATAAAGACTGAAATTAATGTCAAAACATTATTTTTAAATTGTGTGGCAGACTGCAGTCTGCAAACCTCACAATTTGCGGTTTTTTGAATTCGCATTTTGCCTGATTTTTGGTCTCTATCTTATATTTGCATATAGCACTAACTAGTATAGACAGACTGACACATAGACAGACTGACAATTAGACAGACTGACCGATAGACATACTGACAGATAGACAGACTGACATATAGACAGACTGACAATTAGACAGACTGACCGATAGACATACTGACAGATAGACAAACTGACAGGTGGACAGACTGACAGGTGGACAGACTGACAGATAGACAGAAAGACAGACCCATTCACAAAACGACAGACACATTCACCGAAAGACAGACACATTCACAGAACGACAGACACATTCACACAAAGACAGTTATTATTATATCAAATTAGTAAAAACTAATAAAGAATTGTAAAATGAATTTGAAAAAATATTTTAGTAAGAAAACAGTTGTTGAAAAGATTTATAAGATCAAATGATAATATAAATAAATGTTCTTTTAAAAATAATAATTTTACAGAATTAATAAGTAATAATTTGTTTAAGACGAGTTCCTGAGTTCAAATCCTGCTAAAGGAATTTCCTACTGTGATAATCAATACTCCTTCAATCTAGGTGAGATTCCTTTACGTGTTCATGTGTTCGTGTTTTCATGTGTTTGTGTTCATGTGGTCATGTGTTCATGTGTTCGTGTGTTAGTTTTTTCATGTACTTTGTAATCTCAAGTGTACTTTAAGTACACATGAGGGAAAATGCTAGATGATGTTTACTCTCAAGCTACTTCTAAAGATGGCATTGTTTGTAGGGTCTTAAAAAACTCTTTTGTGAGTCTATTAACAGAACTATCACTATGCAAGATAGAGAATATATTGTTTGTTTACAGACAGTTAAAAATAAGTTTTTTTCTATTTAGACTATTCAAAATTTTAAATGTAATAAAAGAATCTTGAAGTGGATTCTCATTTAAAGGTTCGAATTAAATTATCTACATAGTCAGGGGCGTAAATAAATACATTATCATTATCATT
>NW_019396620.1:54543-61948 GCF_000591075.1 Eurytemora carolleeae | reverse complement strand
GTGACCAATAGGAAGACATTCCAAAACAAGATTTTTCCAGAATTGAATTCTAAGAAACACACACCGTCACCAACCGTTTGATTTTTACGAAATTGCGGAATTGCGGATTTGCGCAAAGCTCTTGTTGCGGAATTGCGCAAAACTTGAGTTTCGCAAAAGCGGAATAGGGCAATTTTGCGCGAAATGACTTTTGCGAATGATTGCGCAAATTGTTGTTTTTTCGCGCAAAATTGATGCGCAAAGAAAGAAAAATATTGCGTGTCGTTCCGCAAAAATTGCGCAAAAGTTTTGCGAATGGAAACCCTAATTCAATTATAATGTAATTTTTAAGCTTTCTTCCAGGCATTAAATTGCCCTTCACCCTTTGGAAGAAACCAGATTTTTTTTACGATGGGGGTGGGGGGGAAGTCAAAGAAAACCTTAACCCTTTGCTTTTTTCATCCTTGTTTTCTTAAAGCAAGGTATTGACAAACATGAAATATTTGGCACTCACACCAATCTTGCAAAATTATTTGCAGAGATTTTCTATTTTTGCACTCCGCAAACACTTAAATATTGTGTTAGTGTATGCCAGTATATAGAGGGGGGGGGGCAGTAAGGGAGAGATTCTTAGAGAGAAAATATAATTTTTACAGTGATAACGAAAAAACTCTGGAATAGGAAGTCGACTTTTAGACTCAAGATATTACTTTGAATAGTTCAGAGGACATAAGGAGCAACAATTATGCAGTTTAAACAGACCCATTTTACTAAACAAGTGATCTAAGAATTATAAGTAAAGCTATTTGCGTTTTAACAACATCAAATGCACTTCAATGATAAATAATGTCGTCTTCCTATTCTATATTTTTTTTGGCTATTACTGTTTGAAAAAATATTCCTATTATAATATAAATTCATAGAGTTATGATATCAAATTTTTTAAATTTTTCCTTGAGAAAGAAAAGTATGATTTTACCCCTCCTCTTCCCGCCCCCTCCCCCATTAAAACTGAAAGATGTCCCCTGCCCCTCCCAGTCTGTTGGGCCCCTAAGAAATGCAGAACCAGCCTGTATCTCCACTCTACACAGTGGGTGTCTTCATTCATCTCTCTTTCATTCATTCATTCATCCATTCATTCATCCTGAATATTAATTTATTCATCCTTCTATCATTTATTCATTCATCCTTATTTCAGTTATTTGTCTTTCTTTGATTCATTTATCCTTCTCTCATTCATCCTTCCTTCTCTCATTCATTTATCCTCCTTTCTTTCTCAATAGTGCATCCTGAGTAATGGTTCTCAATAGTTCGTCCTGAGTAATGGTTTTCAATCACCTCTCTGTTCCCTTCTATTTGTTTTGTTTGTTTAGAATATATTCGAATTTTGTTGGTTAAGTGTAGAGAGTAGAGTAGAGAAGGTGTTTAAAACACGCAGAGACATTATCTTACAGTAGGCGCCAGCCGGACTCTACTAGAGTTCAGAAATTTTCAGTATGTGGACAGAGACCAGAAATACGTAGGGATTTATTTATAAACTAGAAATAGTAAATAAATGTATACATGATACGTACGTCTATAATATAACGTAACAATAATGAAAGAATGTTCAAGTTCTTGTTTACTAAATAACCTAGTTTTCTAGAGTTTTTTTTTTTCAGGGATATGTGACAATTTTTTTTAAAAAACATATTATGTTTGGTTTGAACTTTATTTTCCCCTCTTTAAAATCCAAGTTTTATTATATGTATACAAATAAAGATATGATAAAAAAGGGTTCCAGCCACACCCCTAGTACGTCCCTGTGAAAGTTAGGAGATTTAGGGGGGCCTGGCCCCTTGGGTTCTCGCCCCCCCCCACTCAGTACGCCCCTGTACTAAATAAAATAATTTTCGGGAGACATTTATTATTATTTTTTTAAACTGAATATGTTAGGGTTGGAGAGGGGGGGACCCTATTAAGTATTAAATATTTTATTTTGAAATTTTCAGAAAATATTAAGTTTTCAGTGTTTCTGTCAACTCTTTTTTTATCTACATTAGTTTCTGAATTTAGTTTCTGTTCTAAGGGAGTGACAGTGCAAAGAACAGAAGGGGTAGCTGAGAGGGAAAATAAAAATTATTATAGGGAAACATATATGTTTGATTTTTTACTTTTTTTTAGAAAGAAGCCAACCGCTTACCGAAAAATTGTTTATTTAGATATAACAATTATGCAATTTAATAAGAAAATTTGATAATCTACAAAATTCCGGCCTTTAAGATCGATTAATGTAATTTTCGGAGAAATTACTACATACATAAAAAATTTATCCCAAAAAATGATTAATAAAAAGTAGTTTTAGACTATTATTTGACTTATTTGTTCCTAATAACTTTGGATATAGTTTTAAAATCAGAATTCAGCTTAAAATAAAACCACCTGGTTGTATTTTTTTCTTTTGCTTGCATGGTTAAGTGATTTATAATATATATAATGATTTGATCAGAATAGAGAATGAACAGAATATTGATAAAAATTGTGTCCATCTTTCATTTTATGTTTATTTTAACCACTCATGGTTCAATCTGTCAGTAATATATTTAAACATATAAAAACAATAGATTTTTTAGCCTATGTTACTCTTAGGGTAGGGTACCCATTGGTTTCCTCAAAAATATATTCAGCCATTTCGGTTCAGCCGTTTGGCATGCTATAGCTAACTTATATATATATATATATATATGAGCAGCTTTATCATATAGATTTACTTTAATTATGTACTTTAAAAAAATGAAGCAAAATCTTAAACAAATAAAATCCTAGTTTTCCAGTATCATAACCTCAGAAGTATCAGAAAAAAAAACATTTAACAAAAATTTATTTTTAAAACGCATTAAAGTTTGACAGGTGTCATGGCGCCCTGATGTTAGAATATACAGCTGTAAAGTGTCATGGCGCCTACCTAATAGAAAAAACAGCTGCACGAAAACAATCAAATAATTCTCACCCTGTCTGTTTTTATCACGTTATGTGTGAGCGTTTTATTCTTTAATCCCCATGTACAATATATTATATTTGTCTTGTTGGGTAAATTGTACAATGTCACACAGGTCTGCCGCTTTAGTAATTGTAAATTGGCGGTACAGTACAAACCGAAAAGTAATAGGCAAGGAAAGTTGATTGCTGATGCAAATTCTCTGCGTACATATTAAAACCAGTTTTTCTGGGCAGTGTATGTAAAGAAGAATAGTTGCATCAGTGTTCCTTTAGTATCCGAGGAGGATAATAGCATTTAATTCGGAAATTTTGATAATTCATATAATAGTTTCCTATGACTATGAATATTTCATTGATTTTTTATGGATCCCATGTCAGGCTGTGACATCCGTCTTGTGTTTACTTCACATCCTAAAGACAGTACACTGCAGTACAAAAAATGCGTACACCTTTGAAATAACTATCTTTACATTATAATTCTTTGGTCCAAACAAGGACCATAAGGTTGGCCCAGCTCGTATATTCAAATGTACACTGGTTGTGTGTGTACTTAGATATAATATATAAGATATAATATCTTGCAGAGTGTACATGCAGTGTACATAGGTGTTAGTAAGATAGAATATCCTGTATATTAGAAAACATTCCCCCACCCCTTGAAATATTTTTCTCATTTTCTATTTCACGAAAATTTCGCATTTTTTCGTGAAACATTGAAGCAAAATTTGCCAAAATTTTCGCATTTTTCGCGAGCGAACGAAAAGCAAAAAATGCAAAAAAAATCGCGAAATTTTTTTGCAAAAAATGCACAATCTTCGTTAAACAATTTTTCCATTTCGCTGCAAACCCTAGGTAGAATTCATAGAATATCCTAATTACTTGCAACTAAGCAAAGTTTTTCTTTTAAATTTCCATTAAACTTCTCCAATTTACAATACATTGCTGTACTATTTATTTTCTCAGTTACTCTTAAATCATCCATTAATTCCATCCTAATAGGTAAACCGGAAAACTGGATAACTGGATAACTAGATAGCTGGATAGCTGAATAGCTGGAAAAGTGGATAGCCGGACAACTGGATATTGCAACTTAGAACTGTTTCTTAAGTCATGAATACTACAAGCTGTATGGATGGTTTTGATTTGTGTTTAAACAAGTTTATTGACGCCCACCATTGTTATTTTTCTGGATTTATACAAGGATATTATAAGTATCTTAAGACGTTGCCCCCCCCCTCTAACGTCTACCCTTCCTTTCCCCCTCCTCTCAGGGGAAATTAAAAGCTTTTAGCTCTAATACCAAAATAAATATAGTTTAACGCGTTGGCGCCTTTCACAGGCATAGACAAAACAGAACAGATAGGCGTTCCTGCCCTCCCCTCCTCCCCCTATTCTTCTCTTCTCCCCCTCACCTTCTTACCTCCTTCATTCTTCTCTTCTGCCCCTCCTTGTCTTCTCTTATTCTCCCCCTCCCATCCTCACCTTCCCCCTCCACTTCTTTCTTTCTCCTCATCCCGGTTCCCTTCTTTTCTTCTCACCACTCCCATTATTTCCTCCCCCCCCTTCTCTTTCCTTTCCACTCTTCCGGACACCTCTTTCAATACAGGGGTACCCACAAAGGATGAGATTTAATGACTATTTAAATGAAAAGACCTGATTAATTAATTTAGTTTTCTGCATTCTGTTTTCTGAACTTCAGAAGTCGCATACTTTGTGGGTAACTCTGACCCTTTATAATGTATAAAAATGGAGATGAGTAATGGAGTTTGATAATATTTTCGAAAAATAATCTAAGTAAAGATACAGGAATGCCATGCCGCCATTACCAATTATAAAAATGATTATATCTATTTAATTGAAATTTTCTGGTCACGATGTTTTATACAGCAAAGACGATCGAAAAAAAAATGATTTTTTTCGAACGTTGAAATCTCTTCTTTGTTAATCAGAATGTACAATGTTGAAGTTACCCTTTATTTAAGGATCTCAAAAACTTTGAATTTGACTATATAGTCTCTAGACCTTTGATTCATATATATTAACATATTTCAGTTTTTAACTTCACATTTTTATTAAAAAAAGAATTATACTAAACACAATGTTTCACGTCTATCATGACGATCCTCAGTAGCTACAATTCTTTGAACAACATATATATAGCCCATGAAGTACATTGTACAAAACTAACCCTTACATTTATGCAGATCTTCAGTTTTTAAATATTTTTATAATTTTTTATGCATAAAGTATCAAGATTCCTTTCTCGTCGATTTTTAATCTCAAAAATATCAACAGTTGAGGCATTTCGCCAATAAGAAATTGATGGTGCATACCGGCGCCTATGCCCCCCTCTACAGTCTATACTTTGTATATCCATGCGCTGCTCTGGTGCCGTAGCGTCGCCCCCCCCCCTCCCCCTCCTACTTATACTGTGTCCTTTCAAATATATAAACCTTAGTTTAGTTTAGTTTAGTCTAGTCCGATACTCGGAGCTGTGAGGAGGATGTTTGATCCAAACCAAACTAAACAGTTAAAAACCTACGGAAAAGATTATTGTAAAATCCACAAACATGAAAATATGAAAATCCAGGAGAAATTTCAAATAAAACTATGTGATATAATTAGCTCCCTTGAAGTAAGCAGATATGTTCGAAGGCTTAGTAACCGGCTTCGGCGTAGTTTAGAAAAACATAAAAAACATTTAAGAACACATTTGCCTTCTTGTTTGTGTTTTAATAAACCTAGTAAACAGATTGTAGAAAATGAAAACACAGGTATTTTATGTAAATCTACACAGATAAACTAGTATTTACTTGAATATCTGCTGATTGCTTTGTAAATAAATATTTACAATTATCTTACACTATCCATATTAAATGTATGCAATTGTTATTTGTTATAATATAATGTTATTTCAAACGTTAAAAAACCGTGTTAAAAAGTGAACAAGTATTTTTTTCAAATTTTATTGACACAAACTCTTTAAAAAATGTTGACATAAGTATTTTCTATTTGATTTTTACAATATTTTTTATCAGTGAAATATGACTCGACGAAATAGTAAATTACTGCTGGCGCCAGTCAAAGGGGCCAGGTCTGCACTGTGNGGGATAAATTCATTCAAGGCTGCAGGCTTTAAATAGGTTTATTAAAATCCAGCCTCAATGTTGAATTAGAATTATAGAAAATAATTCAATTCTAGGAGAAAAGCTAAAACACATCTCTGTTCGCATGTTAACGATATAAGAATCGTATGAGAATTAAAGTAATAATTCAAAAACCTCTGGTAAAAATTTGCAAAACTTGTTCAGTAGGTTTGAAACTAATGAAGATTTATCAAGCACCTGAATTAAACTACGATCAAAATGAAAGTATTTTCACACCTCACTACGTTTGGTTTGAAAATACTTTCATTTAAATCTCAAACAAACTAGAAAAAGTAAAAATCCCGACAAAAACTTTTTCGCACATAATAATACCCATTTCAATAACATACATAGATATAAACTTATTGATGAATAGTTAATGAAAACCCTTCCAAATTTTTAAGCTATGTTAAGAGATTAACCTAGTCAACTCTAACAGCCAGTAATCAACCTTGTTTTTTCACTATAATAGATCTACCAAATACCTTTAAAACTATTTTTACTTATCAATCTATCAACTTCTAATCATCTTCTGTTACATTCTACATTGTGTTATCAACTGACCTACCAACTATAGAACTACTTTGTCTAATTAACCTAAGCTAAGCTATGTAGTAAACCCAGTAATAATAAACTAAATGTTTAGATGTAACCAAGTGGTGTACCCTGGCCTACTGGGAGGGGGAGATGAGAGTAGGCCGACTGTTCCCAGTGACGTCATCACATGTACAATTGTTTACTATTCTACCCCGGGCTGGACCGGATACACAGTCCTTGTGTTTACGAAGTATAGGAGAAAAAGATAATCCACATCCACCAGATTCAGTCCTCAGAGCCAGGGACAAAATTGGATTAGGTAATTGGAATAAAATATGCAATAAATAGAAATACTTAGCAATTGTAGCTGCCTGGTTTATGGATGCTCAGAACTACAAATATGTTTATTGTACAGTGCATTGAAAATATGGTATCGTGCTCAAAAATGATTAAATAAACTTGCAAGTTGGACCTAGACCAGGTCTCGACTCAGTTTTAATTCAAATAAAATCTTAAATTCAATGAATAAATATATTGATAAATTATCTTGATTTAAAACTTGTAATTGCGTATTCAAGGTCGACTATATTTGCAAACAATCTGCAGAAAAAATCTTGATCTTGATACATTCTTTAATACTCAAGATTTTAGATACAGTGAAACCCTTAATAAAGAATTTATCGAAAGAATTCATCAAATGTCGTATTCCTCACTTTCTGATAATGGAATGTTGCAGATATTTAGTTTTTTAATTAAATGATTAG
>NW_019396620.1:22111-54458 GCF_000591075.1 Eurytemora carolleeae | reverse complement strand
AACCGGACATTTATATTTTGAGATTGGGAAGAATTATTATCTGAAAGCATATTAAATAAACATCCATGTTTGAAAGGACAACTCCATCCATGTTTTAAAAGACGACTTCATCCATGTTTTATAAGTCGACTCCATTCATATTTTAAAGGACGACTCCGTCCATATTTTAAAGGACGACTCCATCCATGTTTTAAAAGTCGACTCCATCCATGTTTTTCTAAGACTCTAATGTAAGCTAGATATATAAGCTAGTTGACATAAACGGTTTTCTTTAATATTCGAACAGATAATTTTTTCCCCGACTCATTAATAATGGGTGAAAACCCCTGGTTTTGTTTTCCATGAAAGAACTCAGAGCTGGGAACTTTTGAATGGTAGATATCGGGATTATTGCTTGATCTCCTCTATTTCTTAATCTCCATATTAAATAATTCTTCTTCTCCTCTTGTTATCAGTCTCAAGATTAATTAACCGATCGGGATTAAGGATATCCCATTCTAAAGTTTCAAGCTCAGGAAGGATAAATAATCCAGGTATTAGAGCAGCTAAACATATTTTATATTGTGTAATTCTATTCATACTCAAGTCTATATTTTTACAAGGCTTTTTAAAATTACTTTATCTTCCGCCAATCTCTTTACTCAATTTTTCCCCAGCTCTTTTCAACAACTCAAAATCTAAATTTCCCTCTTTTTATTTCTTCAAATTGAATCCCCCCTCCCCTCCCCCTTAACTGTAACCAGTAATCTACCAGTAATATGGCTTTCAGAAAACTAATAAAAATAAAAATATAAATATAAATGTTTATAAAAATATTTTGGATCCATATTTTTTAAGTAATATTGAACTCTTTATATTAATGTATTGACCAAGAGTTTATATTATATAAAAGGTGTTTTATTATATTTCAATCAAAGTATATCTTATTCTTCATGAGATGTTTTACATTTTCTATTTTAAGCGAAAACTTAACTTTCTTTTATTTTCAAACAAATCTTGTGTCCGTGCATAGTCAAAATTAATTTTTTTCATAGCTTAAGAAGATGTGGGAGGGGGAGGGGGCGAGGGAGAAAGATGAAACCTTTTTTATAAAATGTATACTCTTGATAATGTTTGTGTGTATCTTGCTGTGATGAACTGAATTCAATATTCTACAGGGTGTGTCTAGTGTCTAGTTTCATATGTCTAATGTCCACATACTATCTAGTGTCAAATGTTTAATTTCTATTGTCTACTGTCTACCGTCTCCGTCTACTGTCTTGTGTCTAGTGTCTACTTTCTAATGTCTAGTGTCTATTGCTACCGTCTACTGTCTAGTGTCTACTGTCCACTGTCAACTATCTACCATGTCTACTGTCTAGTTTTAACAAATGTTTAAAAACAGCATTTATTCTATTCACATAATCAGAAATAACAGAATAAATTCTTGATAGACAACCTGCACATTGATTCTACCCTTTATATAATAGTTTTTTCTAATACAATGTTATATGATTGGTTACGAAAATAACATTGTCTTTAAACATTTCTATGTAAAAATAATAAATATTTGTTAATTGTTAGTTTAAAGCAAAACGAGTTAACTTACATTAAGACGAAATCCGCCATTACTATATTGACAACACGCACGCTATTTCACGTGTGAGTTATGAGCAAAACCTCAGAAATTTAAAGCAAAGAAATATGATAAAATGTCAACAAAAATCCAAATGAATAATGAGGCTAGAGCCTAATACATTGCCCAATGCATTTAGTATAGCTATTATGCTACAACTTTCAAGAGTGAGTTTCCGTGTCAAAAATAAAGCTTTTAAAAAAAATCCAAAATACTCTTACAAATTCTGATTAAAATAGAAATCCGGAAAACCATCTTATTTAATAAGCCAATTTTTAAAGCTACAAAGTGTAGACCACAGTTTGTAAATCCCTCCTGCGACAGTTTAACCTTTCCAACACAATAAAACGTCACACTTTAAGCCCCAGGACTTTATTTAGTGGATGCTAAAGCCAAATATGTTTTAATTGAGATCATAATGACGTGAAGACAGAATTACAGGGGCCCAAAGTCGTGTACGAGTGCCACGGTGATGGTTTACGGGACTTTGAAGTTATTTTGCGAATTAAAAGGCTTAGTAGGCCATTACTGTGGGTACATGGCGGGTCTGCAGTCTGCACGTGCTCCCCNCCCCCCCACCTCCATATTGCAGCTTACTCACATTAATTACAGGATCGATTTACAACTTCTTCATGTTTATTCTTAATATGAGTCATCAGATAAGCTGACGTAGATGAAGCGTTTTCATAAACCTCTCAGGGAAATTAACTTCCTTAGTTTCCAATATTATTATTTACTTCTTCAGGTATCCTGTATCAGTTTCCATATACTCATATTCAATACTGGAATATTTCAAACCTTTATGGCAAGTTTTCATGTGTTCCTTCAGATTTTCTGAAACAGTTGCTATATATTCACGGTCATCGCAAGGATTTCTTCACTTTTTACAAGTCTATCTAATGTATTCACTACATTATAGTCACATTTATTTTACTTTTGATATGTATCTTCAAGTTACCAGTTGTAGTTGCTGAATATTCACCACACACACAATATGGCATGTTACTGCTTCATGTTTACTCTTAATATGTATTTGTAGACCAGCTTCCATTTTATATGTTTTTTAGATATACTCACAATAATTAAAATATCTTACAACTTCATTCGCTTTGTCAGATTATCGGCATCAGTTGCAATATGATCACATTTATCACATGGATATCTCACTGTTTCATGTTTGTATTCAACATGTTTCTTCAGGCTCCCTCGCGTAGTTGCCACATACTCACATACAGAAACTACATATATCACAAGGATAAATAACTTCTTTGTGTTTGTATGGTTCTAGTTGCAACTTTTAGCTTACTCAACAGTCATTCCATCTTTTCCTTTTACTCAACTATTCACTTTTCTCATTAAATCAGCTGCTTGGGAAATGCTGATATTTCTTGAAAGGATATTGTCTTTCAACTGTATTTTAACTTATTGTTCTCCATTAATATTTTCACATTTTTTAATCATTCCTCAATAATTCCGAAAATTATTAAAACCAGAAATAATAAAACTTTTATAAACTTACTATTTTCTCAGAGTTCTCGCCCTCTCTCTCCCCCCCCCGCAAAAAAAAAAGAAAAAAAGATTAAAACTTTGTCTAGCGCAGTAAACAAAGAGAAGTTGTTAATTGAAAACTTGTCTTTGATTACATTTATATGTTTCTCTGATGTTTGTAAGATTGGTAGAAATAAATAGGTTGTCAACCTATTTGGTAGAAATCATAATTGAAATAAAAAGTCGTCTTCATTGTATTGATCATTTTGTCGCTAATTCCAAAAACGTAATTAAAAAGTAGGTTGAATTCAAACTAATAAGTAACTTTTCCATTAGATTCTGTATTTACTGACTTTACGTTTTCCTCCTGTATATGTACAATAGAAGATGGAAGAATGTCTTTCTGTACATATACAATAGAAGTTGAAAGGAATCTCTTCCTACACATGTACAGTAGAAGATGGAAGGATTTCTTTCTGTACATGTACAATAGAAGTAGAAAGGAATCTCTTCCTGCACATGTACAGTAGAAGATGGAAGGATTGCTTTCTGTACATGTACAATAGAAGTAGAAAGGAATCTCTTCTTGCACATATAAAGCAGAAGATAAAAGGATTTCCTCTGTATCATGTGCAGTAGTAGATGTCAGGATTTTTTCTGTACATGTACAGTAGAAGATGAAAGAAATCATTTCCTGCACATGTACAGTTAGGATGGAAGGTTTATTTTTCTGTACATGTACAGTAGTAGATGAAAGGAATCTCTTCCTAAACATGTACAGCTAGGATGAAAGGTTTATTTTTATGTACATGTACAGTAGAAGATGAAAGAAATCTCTACCTGAACATGTACAGCTAGGATGAAAGGTTTATTTTTCTGTACATGTACAGTAGTAGATGAAAGAAATCTCTTCCTGAACATGTACAGCTAGGATGGAAGGTTTATTTATCTGTACATGTACAGTAGTAGTCTAGTAGATGTAAGGAATTGAAAAAGGTGCATAAAGTTTAACAAGGAGATATAATATATTATTGTAATTATAATTATAAAGATTTAATCACACACAAAGATATAAATACAAATATAAATGGTGTAGTTTAAATTTGTTTAAATAAATTTTTTTTGAAAATACAGGTTTCCAAAAGNTTTAATATTATTACAGGTGTATAAAGTTTAACAAGGAGATAATATTATTACAGGTGTATAAAGTTTAACAAGGAGATAATATTATTACAAGTGTATAAAGTATAACAAGCTGGATAGTTCCTATCTATGGCTTGTATAAGACGGTCAACCTGCTTATATACTTCCTTTATGTAGAATATCAACCTACCACCTGAATACAGACAGGGTGAGGAAGAAAATAATAATTTAAGAAATTATGAAAAAGTTTTCAGTTGGAATAAATTCAGAAGAGTTGAAACCAAATCTGTTTTCAGAATTTTTCTTAGCAAAGAATTGCTTTTATACGTTGTTCTTTTTTGTAATGACTATGATTCGCTAATTTAAAAACTTTTCCCGGTTTTTTTTCGGAAAAAAGCGTTATTTCACAAAGTAAAACAAAGTAAAACAAAAACCGTTAGTTTAAAGATTTACCTGAAGAACAGGTTGCCACCCCTTCCTCAAACCTTTCTTTAGCTGCCATCTCTTCCTCTAGCTTCTCTAAAGCTTCCATCCCTTCCACAAGCCTTTCTTTAGGTGCCACCCCTTCCTCAAGCCTATCTTTAGCTGCCATCCCTTCCTCAAACCTCTGGTTAGCTGCCATCCCTTCCACAAGCCTATCTTTAGCTACCATGACTTCCTCAAACCTCTGGTTAGCTGCCATCCCTTCTTCAAAATTCTCACCAATAGCCACCAATAATAGTCTTCCAGTATTCATATTGTTGTTATTATTATTATTGTTATTATTATTGTTGTTGTCATTGTTGTTGTTGTTGTTGTTATTGTTGTTGATATTGATGGTATTGGTAAGAGTGAGAACTGTATTAAGCATAGTAATGATCAAGGAGAGGAATCCAAAGGTTGCAAATTCTCCCTCGCTACCTGAAACAACAGGCAGGTTAAATTCATCTACTATAAAAATATTCAGGGATTTTTACTCTCATAGATTTCCTAAAATTATCTGGAATTGGTACAGCTGTCAGTAAGAAAGAAAATATAATGGTACAGTTCAGTGAACAGGAGAATATAATGGTATGCTCAGTAAACAGGAGAATATAATGTTCAATGCCAGTGAATAGGAGAATTAGCACAGTTCAGTAAACAGGAGAATATACCGGTACAGTTCAGTGAACAGGAGAATATAATGGTACAGTTCAGAAAACAGGAGAATATAATGGTACTGTTCAGAAAACAGTAAAACTTTTCTGAACAGTCAATGTCTATTTGAGGTAGGTATATTCAAAATAACATTAATAAAATAGATGAGACCTGTTGGACAATGAGAACTGGAGCGCCCCAGGAAATCTGCAGCTTCCATTATTACTAATTAATCTGGTTTTTTATTCTAAAATTTAAAAATTGAAAGAGTTTCTCACAAACCTGACAGTTGGGAGAGACAACTTAATGATCGTATTTAATCTTTGATAACGATCTAATAATGCTTAAATTATCAACAAAAAGATGTGGTATACAAGGTGTCTTGCACGAAACATGACAGTTGGTGAATATCTTAGAATGTCTTCTTTCATAATTTGTTAAATTGTTTGACACCAAAGAGAAGATTAATAAACATATCACAATATATATGGCAGTTTCATTTCGATCACAGATTGAGATATTTTGGAGTAAAAGATTTTTCTACCCAACTAAACAGCAAAAAGTCTTTAGATCTTATCCAGTATTTGGAAGACGACATTCTAAACTATTCATCAACTGTCATGTTTCGTGGAACACCCTGTACTTCCTAAAAAGCATTTTAAAAGTTTAACTTTTCTTTACCATACGAACACCTAACTTTTAATACAGGGTTACCCACAAAGGACGATACTGTAAAGACGACTTGAAATTCTTTCAATATGAATTTACTTTTTAGATATGAATATAATCTTATGACTTATTAAAATTAGAAAGAAAGAAACAAGTTACAGTTGCAGTGAATCATAAATGTAAGGAAACAGATATAGTTTGAGGGGTTTTTGAATGAATCATTTAGATAAAATGTAAAATACTATACTTTAAAGAAATTCTTGCAGAAAATACCAGGTTTTTCTTAAATTATGTGGCGTAGTTTGGCTAATGAAAGCTTGAGATAATCCAATATGATTTGGTACGCTCTGTATCTGTATTCTGTAAGTAAAAGTGTTTAGACAGGTAGGACGGATGTAATCCTCTACATAGCTTGAACTAAAACTCAAGAAGTATATTATCACAAAGTTTTATTAGGTTTCCTACATTAAGTTTTAATAATAAGGATAATTTCATTCATGGTAATTAATGGCAAAATATCCAAACTCAAATATAAATTTGATTTAGAATTTTTAAACTTCGAGATATCTTCAGTTTACAAACTTAAAACTCACACTTAAACCATGAAGCAACAGGTGGTTTTCTACAGCACTGGCGGAAATAAAAAATTTAAAATAAAAAAGTTTAAATGAACCGTGTTAATCTCACTATGCAAGGGGTAATAAAAATAAGATTTATTAACTGCTTGCGTTTTTTTCTTTTGTAAACAGTTCTATTTTCTTGAACATTTTTTTTATTTTCTATTTGACAATTCTAAAGCTTGGATCACACTGTATTCTATACACAGGTAGAGAAACAGTTGCTTCAAGTTGGAGATTAGGATTTCNCAGAGCCCGTTCTCTCCATAATAATGTTTAAACAGTGGCCGTGTTGTTCACGTACTTTGGGGGACGATAGTTTGGCCGCTAGGTGTCTCACGCAAAATTCTTATCTGATAGATAGATAGTTCTTACGAGAGACATCTAGCGGCCAAACTATCGTCCCCCAAAGTACGTGAACAACACGACCACTGTTTAAACACTATTATGGAGAGAACGGGCTCTGTTGTAGGCGAGTATACGCATAATTGTGTTTGGCATTTCTTTGGCGGTCTGAGAATTCTCCACCAATAGTTTTAATCAGTGACGTCAGAGGGTACGGATCTCCCCCCGTGCCGTATCGACCTTTCATTCGTGCGCGAGCCTCGTAGCGATACCCTATTCAAGTACCCATGATTCCCTTATTCATACCATTCCCTGCCATTTCCAAAAGCGGATATATGCTCCTCATAATAGAATGTCGCTACGAAATTTAAATTTCAGAGGACCATTTTGTTTCACTAAAGCATCTTCAATTCTTACTTAAAATACATTATCAGTCTATGAAGTCCTAAATAGCGTAGGGTTACAATTTCCAGTAACTACTCAAGACATTTAATATTCATGAACGTGCAAGTTTAAAATCTCAGTTTCGAAAATATTAATAATGTTAATACATGCTCACACCTGTCTGATCATAAGATTTAACATTAAACAGAGATGATTACAACCTTAGATACTAATTTCAGCAATATTAATTCTCGCCCAAAGAAATAATTGTTAAAAATAAAATTTATTTAATATGGTGTTGTGAGTATCACAATTTAGAAGACTAAATCCAATAATATCCGTCATTTACATAACAGCCGTAGATCATCTCAAGCTTACGTCACAAACACGTGAACATGTTTACCAGAAATAATATCTGTTCTACCACGTATTAGATCATGTTTAAAACACGTGTAAGACCATATTTACGTGTAAGATCTTGTTAAAAACACGTGTAAGATCTTATTAAAACCCCGTGTAAGATGACATTTAACACATTATAAATAACATTATATACGTTAGATCACATTCCAAACGCGTTATATCATTACAATCGACATATATAACATATGATATAAGATCGCATTATACATTTGTTAAATATACCGTTCTCATGTGTTAGATCACATTCAACACGTGTTACATATCTAATTTATCACGATAGCTCCAATTCGACAGGTAATATCATGTGATAGAGAACATTCAACAAGTGTTAGGTAACCTTCAGCACATTTTCAATCACATTCAACACGTGTTAGATCACTATCAACACGTGTTCGATCACTATCAACACGTGTTCGATAACTATCAACACGTGTTTGATAACTATCAACATGTGTTAAATGAAATTAAAACAAAAATGTACAACAATTTCCTCCAGCTGCATGTCAATAAGTTTGCGAACAAGGAATTGATTGTACAATACTTAATGTTCTATAGCAAGGTTGTTAATATTATTATAGAAGTGTTTATAGCACATTCTGTACACAAGCTTGAGATTTGTTATGTACTATATGGTTTACACGGTGATTTCCTCCAGTACAATACTTTTTATGTACAGTATGTTCTGTAGTGTAGAAGAAGGGTACAGTGTAGAGTCCAGAGATTTTAAGTTGGAGAACTTAACTAAAGCTTGATGTTCACGTAGAGACTAGAACTCTAGCTTGATGTTCACGTAAAGACTAGAACTCTGACTTGATGTCCAAGTAAAGACTAGAACTCTAGCTTGATGTCTCAGTAAAAGCTAGAGTCTGAATCAAGTTGAGTTTTGAGCTATGTTGCCAAGTCATGGGGTGTACTGTATAGATGATAGTACACAGAACATGAACAGTGTACTTTCCAGACTTGAGTACACAGTACATGGTATGTGTTGTTTACATGGTTGTTTATTAGCTAGATGATGAACTGGAAATATCTTCTGCTTTCAGCATGACAGGCTGAGCTATACTACTTCCAAGTTTCTGAAGATCCAACTGTACTCGGGCCTATACATTGACAAAAATTAAATTAATCTATAAATCAAGGTTTAAGTCCAGATAACAATAATTTACGCATCCGAATCCACATTGCAATTAATCCATCAAAATATGTTCAAGTTTTGAGTATTAACAATTCTAGAATAACATTTTCGTGATAATGTTCACCCCTCCCCCCTCTTCGAAAACCATTTCCAGGTACTGGAGGGAATTCTAAGGTTTGAAATCGCAATAAAATTGCACGAGGTTGCGATAAAGATGAACCTAAGATAAAATGAATATTACAGCGGAGATTAAAAAATATATATCTATTTCTTAAGACTAGCGTTATAAGTTGGAAAATACAGAAATTCTATATAATACATTAAAAAAATGTCACATATCCCTTAATTAGTTTCCTCAAATCTGCTTTCAGAAAATATACAAAAATATAAACCCCTGAAAATTAATTTAAAAATATTGGGAATAAGTTTTGGAGTTCAGCCAACATAACAACCCGTCCGTTCTGTCCGCGTGATTTTAAGTCAGAATAAATGCTTTGCGTCGATCTTAAATCATTTAAAATACATCTAAACAGATACTGCCCTTCCCCAGATTTTGAGGGACGAACTTAATTTCTAGTAGCTTTCCATTTCTCAAGTGCTGTGTCTGGTTCACAAAGGTACCCTTGAAAACTCTGTTTAATGATAACCAAAATTTTCTTCATCAAAATTTATAAGTTGAGATTTTGGTTTCGCTAAGAAGTGACTTGCGCAGTTCTGCGTCATAAACAATGAGGGAAAATGTCCGAATTATACACGGTAGATCATCTATATTTTGTCTAGCTGTATGTACTAATGAGTCTGTCAACTGTATGTATGGGGGAGGGGGGGGGGGGAACCTGTAGATCATCTATATTTTGTCTTGCCGTATGTACTAATGAGTCTGCAACTGTAAGTATGGTAGGGGGTACCTGTAGATCATATATATGTTGTCTAGCTGTATGTACTAATGAGTCTGTTACTGTATGTATGGGGGGGGGGGTACCTGTAGATCATATATATGTTGTCTAGCTGTATGTACTAATGAGTCTGTCAACTGTATGTATGGGGGGGGGGGGGGGGGGTACCTGTAGATCATCTATATTTTGTCTTGCCGTATGTACTAATGAGTCTGCAACTGTAAGTATGGTAGGGGGTACCTGTAGATCATATATATGTTGTCTAGCTGTATGTACTAATGAGTCTGCAACTGTATGTATGGGGGGGGGGGGTACCTGTAGATCATCTATATGTTGTCTAGCTGTATGTACTAATGAGTCTGTCAACTGTATGTATGGGGGAGGGGGGGGGGGGTACCTGTAGATCATCTATATGTTGTCTAGCTGTATGTACTAATGAGTCTGCAACTGTATGTATGGGGGGGGGGTACCTGTAGATCATATATATGATGTCTAGCTGTATGTACTAATGAGTCTGCAACTGTATGTATGGGGGGGGGGGGGTACCTGTAGATCATATATATGTTGTCTAGCTGTATGTACTAATGAGTCTGTTACTGTATGTATGGGGGGGGGGGAAACCTGTAGATCATCTATATGTTGTCTAGCTGTATGTACTAATGAGTCTGCAACTGTATGCTTAAGATCAACCATCTCGAGTTTAAGTTTTTCTAATGAAGAGGAAAGGCTCAAGGATCTGAAATATAAATTAATAAAAAATAAACTAAAAAATAGGATGTTTATGAAACTTTCAATCGCTCGACTAGATTTCCAGAATTTATTTTTAAAAAATATTTATCTATTAAAAAAAAACATATCTTTCATTTTTCTTGCAAGTTTCATGTCATCTGAAGATAAAAT
Organism: Eurytemora carolleeae; assembly: GCF_000591075.1. Lineage (NCBI taxonomy): Eukaryota > Metazoa > Arthropoda > Copepoda > Calanoida > Temoridae > Eurytemora > Eurytemora carolleeae. The sequence continues at coordinate 43,727 of NW_019396620.1, read as the reverse complement.
CAATTTTTAAAATCAAATGTCCATTTTGCAGAAAACCAAACGTGTTCAGTTCATTTGACGATTAGCATTTCAAATAAAAGAAAGAAAAAATGACAATCCAGTCATAACCGGTAGCAAGTGGAATGTACGTCGTCTTTGTTAAGTATATTCTAAAGAAAAATCTTAATTTTCTGATTAGAAAGTGTTATGTCTATTATATCTCCTAAAATTCACATTTCCAGAGTTATTTCATGCACAAAATGCAAAATTCTTTGCGCATTTACTAATTTTTAAAACTTTTTGCTCCGCTTTATATTGCTAATAATAATGACTGTATCTGAAAAATAACAGTTAATGAATCATTCAGGGATGTATATTGTATATTTTCTCAAAAAATAATTTACCCTCTTTTAAAAATCATTTTTTTCCCCAAAAAAGTTTTTTTTTTTTCTAATCGCAGAATTGAGAAAAAAAATGAATTTTCGGGTAAAAATGTAAAAAATGAAAAACTTGCCGTATGATGCCCCATTTTTCATTTTCCCCCAAATCATCAAAAATCTTTCCCCCTCCAGGGGAGGTTGAAGGGGGGGGGGGAGGAGCAATACTGAAAAATATACACCCTTAAGTGTCCAAGAAGACAAACCTGCATTCCTGACCCAGCTTCTCGACTATCCACTCGATTGCTGCTTTCCCCTTGTTGCTGTTTGATGAGACGGTGTTGACGATAATGTTCTCCATGTAGGATGTGAGAGGAACTCCCTGGACTGTTACAACGGTTTCCTGTTTCATCACCGTCCTACCAGCATCCTCAGGGTGGGGTCTAACAACATAAAACAGTAAATAAATCATACACAAATTAAACTTCATTTCGTACATTATAATAGAATTTAATAGACAGGGAGAGTAAAGTTCCAGGTACCCCCCCCCTCTTAATACTCTACGTACATTTAACAGTTTGTTTTGAATCTTCATGACAGAAAGAAATCTCAAGGATTATAATAATTCTCTTTAAACGTTTCTTTAAAATGTGAATATTTACAAATTTTTGTTCTGAGTTAGTTTCCTTTTTTAAATTGACAACCAAGTTTTTTGTTTGTTTATTTTCTGCTGAATTTTTAATATTGATTTTTATAGTTATTAAATCGTAAGAACTGAAGAATGTCAATACAGACCAAAATTTATTTACAAAAAATGTGGAACTATCATATTTTGTGTTGAGATTGAACAACAAGTTTCGTAACGTAATTCTGGTTAGTTTATGATTTGTGGCTACCAGAAAACATTCATTTCCCAAAAGTTTTGAATTGAGAAACTTTGAGAATTTTTTTCTCTGATGATTAAATTTTCGTATATTTTCTAGATTAGAAAATAGTTATATCTTTTTACCTCTTTAAAGGAGTCTTGAAAACTTGTTCACTAATTGTAAAAGCTTAAGATGTCCATTTTTTATAATTGGTAAAAATATATGTAAATATGTTAAAGTAGGGTTAAAAGAAAAGATTAAAGGGAGTGTTCGCGAAAAGTTTGAGGGAAAATAGACTGATTTCCATTTTGATCAATACTAATTTTGTTTTACTTTTATCTGTTGCAAACACTCCCTTTAAAAAGAAATTTTAAACAAGCGTAAAAAGTCACCTGTAGGTCATTTTTTCTTGCATATTCACGATATTAGAGAAGGAGAGATTTCTTGAGTGCATCTCCATCACACGCTCACTGGGATTCACCATTGAGTATTCATGCGCATAGCAGACTCTGTAAATATTAATCAAATAAACAAACTCACTGTAAAAGCATCATAATAAAAAATAAAAAATTAAAGAAAACTATAAATATTATTTTACAAAAAGCAGGTTAAAAACATCAAGTTTGTATAATCAATTAAAAAGGGAGAAAATCGACCCCTAACATGATGTACACACAAGTTTCTTTTGAACAATTCCAACTAGATTTAACAGGTTTGTATATATTTTTTTCTTGACTAGCTTGGGGAAAAAATCTATTTAATAAGCTTATTTTAGGGGAAAATGATTTATTTTTAGACAAAAAGTATGAAAATCCTTGCCTTTGGAATCATATTAAAAGACTGTTTATTTGAAATTGGTTCCAAACTTTAATGAAAAAAAAAACAAAATAGATTATTTGTATAACTTACTTGTTTGCTCCGAGTATTCTCTGGGCCCAGTCCGCTAGCCCCCAATCTGATGATATGATTCTATTCGTGTGTAGTATACCATTCTCAACCTTCCTCTCAACTACATCAGTTCCAATAACAGCCTAGAGTACAAGTATACATATATTCTACCAGCTCAAGTGCTAGTCCTTGCTTTCCACATTTTAAAAGACCCTTTGCGGTAAAAATTTCAAAATTTCGAAAAAAAATCAATAAAAAAAATTTCAACCAATTTGGTCGAGCCGGTTGGCCAGCTATAGCTAACATATAGAGGGACCAAAAGCGTTAGTCACGCTGCTGAAAATGAACCATCAGGTTTCAAGTCAAAACACCTAAACTTTTTTTCGGAATATATTAATATGCAGGCTTCTGAGTTATAATTCAAATTTTCAGAAAATGCCACCAAGGGAATTTTAAGTTAATCCATTTTAAACTCAATCGTAACTGTAGGTTCAAAGATTAATCAAGATTATTCTGTTTTTTTTTTGATGGCAGGGTCCCCAAATTTTATGAATTTTCCTTAACAGTAATAAGACATGTCTTAGCAAAAAAAATCAAAGCTTTAAGTGAACTGTATAATTGACCAATTACTGCCTAGAAAAGACTTATTAAAGTAAAATCAGTAAAAATTATATAAAAAATAGAAACGGGGGGGGGGAAGATGTTAACAAGTGCAATCTGTAGTTTAAATTCAATGAAAAAAGAATTGTTCATGGATCACATGTAAAAATCACTTGAAAGGTTTTTTACCTGATTATGTGGATTAGGGTATTTCTGCCACTGCCCTTCAGTCACCGTCTCCCAACTATGGCTGAAGATGTGTTCAGAAGTCCAGATTCTCATTTTAAGATGTTTATTAACCCCCTGGTGGACTAAAATCTGGATATATACCCCTAGTCACCTACCCTATACGGAGGACGGACTGTAAAGGAAGACTTTTAGGAATCCTTGTGTACTTTCTGGAATCAGGGATAAATTAACCAAAACATTAAACATTTAAAAAGTTTAAAATATAAATCAAATATTTGACTTTTAATCTTCACAATTTTATTTGCCAAAAAAAGTTTTTCAGAAATGAAAAGTCCCTGGTTTTCCTACGTCAGAGGAAACAGCAGACATTCACTGAGTCAATGCATGAAATATATTCTTTCATAATGTATTTTCTTCTAATAAGTTTTATGTAAACATCTAAACTTAAAATTTCTACAATGAAAACATTTAATTGAAGATTTCTTGAAGTTTTTTCGTAAAAAATATGTTATAAATACGATAACAGGAATTACAGACGGTTGTGTGTATGGATAGACATTAGACCAGCATTAGACGTTATCTAGCGGCTAGATCGAGCATTAAACTAGAGATTAGTCATAACTTTAAATGTCGTCTTTTATAATAATTTAATTTTAACCTACAGGGAAGGGAAGGAGGCAGGGGGGTGGCTCCCAGGAGCGTATGAGGGCATTTGTTTAGGGGGGGGGGCACAATTTGCCCCCGGCTGTTTTTTGCCTCCCCCTCCCTGGAATTGTTTTTGTTTACCATAAGAATACACCAAAAAGACTACATTTTTGGGTGAATTACAGGGTGTCCCAATAAACATGGGAATTCAGTACGACGAATTGGATATCGTCTTTGTTATGAATTAGCATTGTAATACCTAATTTCAAAATCCATAATAGTATTATGTCTGCTAGAGTTTATTATATGAAAAGGGTAAAAGACTGTAAATTGATGTGTCTATAATGCATAGAATAGAATATATAGAGAGGAATTTACTGGAAAAAAGTGTAAAACGGCCATTTTGTTGTACTGTTTCCATACTGCAGGTGTACTTCACATATTTATGCCGTATAACCTGGTGGACCCTGGAATATCATTTTATAGAAAATATAAAATTATTGTTAAAAGAAAACCAAATTNCTATTTTTTGTGCACGCTAGTAGCTGATTGCGCAAATTGTTGTTTTTTCGCGCAAAACTGATGCGCAAAGAAAGAAAAATTTTGCGTTTCGTTCCGCAAAAATTGCGCAAAAGTTTTGCGAATGGAAACCCTAGTAATTGTATACTGCAATTTTCTTGTTTTACGAAGTACAACCGTATGCAGTCAAAATATAAACAAACAAAATGTGAACATAGCAGACGAAACTCTCACAGTTATACAGCTTTCTCAGTAGGTATCACTAGTATATATTAAATCAAAGAATTATCTTAAAAGACGATTTCGAATTCGTCACTGAATTCCCATGTTTATTGGGACACCCTGTACTAACCTTATGGAGCCTATAGAGCCTTTCCTTTGCTTGAAAAACTAACTTTTTAACTTTAGAAATTTATCACTCAACTCCATCACAGCTAACTAAATCAATAATCACAGCATCATTAAACATTATATTTTCACTAATAAACAAAATTTCTTCTGAAATTTATAGATAGAATTTACTTCATCTACATATTCACCAACTCTGCTAAGCTTCAATTTTCTGGGATTTGCTTGCACAAACATTTCAATGATTTTCTCAGTAGAGAGCTGAGACAGCCTTGAAGGGTGTAAGATCGTTAAGTCTGCTCTCCGTCATAGTTCTCATAGTGGTTCCATCGGGATTCCTCCCATGCAGAATTCCTCCCACTTGATTCCTCCCATGGGATTCCTCCCACCAGGATTCCTCCCACACTATAAGTTTTTTAAAATCAAGTTGTATATTTAAAAAAAAAAATATTTTAGATTAGTTTACTAATTTTCTTTTGGATCAATATTTCCTTTCTTTTAAAAATACTTCCTCTTCTAAAATATTCTTTCCTATATAAAATCAAGAATGGCGTGCTAAAATGCTTAATTGACCTTCTCGTAGTGCATACTGGTTCAGACAGACTAAGTATTAAATCATATCACTATAATATAATCAAATGCAGGGATCTTATCAGGTGTGGATCCTTAGTTAACAACTGTGGGAGGAATCCTCTGCGGGAGGAATCCTGTGTGGGAGGAATTCCATGTGGGAGGAATCCTGTGTGGCAGGAATCCCATGTGGGAGGAATCCTGTGTGGGAGGAATCCCGTGTGGGAGGAATTCTGTGTGGGAGGAATCCTGTGTGGGAGGAATCCCATGGGAGGAATCCCGTTTGGGAGGAATCCCGTTTGGGAGGAATCCTGTTGGGAGGAGTCCCATGGGTGGAATCCTGTTGGGAGGAATTCCATGACTACCGTTTACTCATATGAAATATTTTTTTGCTCATTTGAACTATTTTTGGTTCATTTAAACTAGTTTTTTGATCATTTGAACTATTTTTTTGCTCGTAAGAACTATTTTTTGGAAGGTCTGAACTATTTTTGCCTCATTTGAACTATTTTTTTCTCATATTAAATATTTGTTGGTTCATTTAAACTAGTTTTTTTTGGCTCATTTGAACTATGTTTGCTAGTTTGAACTATGTTTGCTAGTTTGAACTATGTTTTCTAGTTTGAACTACTTATTGGTACATTTATTTATTTTTGGCTCATTTTGAACCATTTTTTATTAAAAGTTCAAAAATAACAATATATTTCAAATGAGCAAAAAAATAGTAAAATAGTTCAAATGAGCTCACAGAATGTTATCGTTTGAACTATTAGTCGTTTGAACTACTAAATTACCAGGTGCAATAGTTCAAACGAACATAGTTCAAAAAGTCAAATAGTTCAAATGGCAGTATATTTCAAACTAAATAGCATCAATTTTTCAGGTCATATTTGCAGTCGCATCCTTTATGTGTAACCCCGTATATATTAAATATTTCTGATGGGAACCGACATTTCGGGATATCCCCTTCAAGAACCCCCATATATTGCATTGTTCGTTGACTGCGTTTACGATCCCCATCCCCCTGCTCCCCCGCCCCCGACAGCCCCCTGCAGTTCCTTCTTTTCAACCAAACAAAAAACAATCTATTTTCGATTTCAAAATTATACAGTGTTTAAAGACTAATTACTTAAGAGTCGGGGTAGTCCGCGGGAGGGTCATGAGATGGCAGGCGGCCATAAGCCACAACATTTTCCCCTTCTGTATGCCACATTTTATCTTTTGTTTTCCGCCACAACCGTGAGGGAGGGAGTCCAGAGTTCCTCAAATAGTAATCACCACCACCCAAATCTGTTTTGCGGCAAGCGCACTCTTCAATTGGTAATCTCCACCACCTCAATTAGTAATCACCGTAAAATTTTGTTTTCTGTGATTTGAATTTAATGCACTTTTAACACAATTTTCGACATCTATCGGGGTTTTATGGCATCTGTATTGACTTAAACTAAATTTTCAAATTATTTTCAGATTTGTTTGGTCAACAAAAACTGAGAATCAAGGCACAGTTCATTTTAGCCGAATCTTAGATCCAATTCGCCACTTTAATGACTGCNACCTTTAATTATCACACATAAGTGGGTAATTACTTTTTTTAAGGTTAAATTTTTCCAACGTTTTTATTAAATTTTTCTCTCTCATCATAATCAGCATCTATGTATAATATGAATATTGAATAACCTCTTTTAATCCAAAATCATTTTCTTAAACTCTTAATTCTTTCCTTTACTCACTTCATCCTTTCATCTTACTTCCTTTATCCTTTCATCTTACTTCCTTTATCCTTACATCTTACTTCCTTTATCCTTACATCTAACTTCCTTTATCCTTACATCTTACTTCCATTATCCTTACATTTTATTTTATTTATTCTTACATCTTACTTCCTTTATCCTTACATTTTATTTATTTATCCTTACATCTTACTTTCTTTATCCTTACATCTTACTTCCTTTATCCTTTACTTCCTTTATCCTTACATTTTATTTATTTATCCTTACATCTTACTTTCTTTATCCTTACATCTTACTTCCTTTATCCTTACATCTTACTTCCTTAATCCTTACATTTTATTTTATTTATCCTTTCTTCTTGCTTCCTTTCGTCTTACTTCATCTATTCTTTCTTCTTACTTCCTCTATCCTTTCATCTTACTTCCTTTATCCTTCCTTCTTACTTCCTTTATTCTTTTTTCTTACTTCCTTTATTCTTTCATCTTACTTCCTTTATCCTTACATCTTACTTCCTTTATCCTTACATCTTAGTTCCTTTATCCTTACATCTTACTTCGTTTTTCCTTTCATCTTACTTCGTTTATCCTTTCATCTTACTTCCTTTATCCTTTCATCTTACTTCCTTTATCCTTACATCTTAGTTCCTTTATCCCTTCTTCTCGGTTCCTTTATCCTTTCATCTTACTTCCGTTATTCTTACATCTTAGTTCCTTTATCCTTTCTTCTCGCTTCCTTTATCCTTACATCTTACTTCCTTTATACTTTCATCTTACTTCATTTATCCTTACATCTTCATTCCTTTATCCTTACATCTTACTTCCTTTATCCTTTCATCTTACTTCCTTTATACTTACATCTTACTTCCTTTATCCTTACATCTTTCTTTCTTTATCCTTTCTTCTTGCTTCCTTTCGTCTTACTTCATCTATTCTTTCTTCTTACTTCCTCTATCCCTTCATCTTACTTACTTTATCCTTTCATCTTACTTCCATTATCCTTCCTTCTTACTTCCTTTATTCTTTTTTCTTACTTCCTTTATTCTTTCATCTTACTTCCTTTATCCTGACATCTTACTTCCTTTATCCTTTCATCTTACTTCCTTTATCCTTACATCTTAGTTCCTTTATCCCTTCTTCTCGGTTCCTTTATCCTTACATCTTACATCTTAGTTCCTTTATTCCTTCATCTTACTTCCTTTATCCTTATATTTTAGTTCCTTTATCCCTTCTTCTCGCTTCCTTTATCCTTACATCTTACTTCCTTTATCCTTACATCTGACTTCCTTTATCCTTACATCTTACTTCATTTATCCTTACATCTTCATTCCTTTATCCTTACATCTTACTTCCTTTATCCTTACATCTTACTTACCTTTATCCTTACATCTTACTTCCTTTATCCTTACATCCTACTTACCTTTATACTTACATCTTACTTCATTTATCCTTACATCTTCATTCCTTTACCCTTACATCTTACTTCCTTTATCCTTATATCTTACTTCCTATATCCTTTCATCTTACTTCCTTTATCCTTACATCTTACTTCTTTTATCTTTACATCTTACTTTCTTTATCCTTTGTTCTTGCTTCCTTTCTTCTTACTTCATCTATTCTTTCCTCTTACTTCCTCTATCCCTTCATCTTACTTACTTCCTTTATCCTTACATCTTACTTCCTTTATCCTTTCTTCTTTTATCCCTCATTCTTTCTTCTTGTGGAAGATGGAAAAGGCCGAGAAGGATTTAAATGTAAGTGAAATTCAGTTTTAGATAAGAAGGAGGGGGGAGGGGAGTTTTCTTCTTACAACGGAAAAAGGGGTAAGGGGGCATACCCCCTGTTTAAATATGTTTAAAATGATTTATTTTTCGTTAAAGACAGAAACCTGAGAAGACATAACCTTGTCACAAGGGTTCGTAACTCGTAGTTAATATTTATATTCTTGTATTCAGACATAATTTATAAACAGTTTTAAGCGGAAACAAAGTCTTCTTTGTTTAATATATTTACTATAAATAACGCCACAGATAAAGGATTTATAACTCTTATTATAATTCTTAACGAAAAATTTATTAATTCATTTATATCACTATTTATTAAATCAAATTTCTTCATCTCTGGAGTTGCCAGCTGTGCACTGTTGGAACACTGGAAGCATCTTACTCATTTTCTTCCTTTGATCTGCCATTGCTTTCTCTAGATCTACCACTTTTCCGCCTCCTCCGTTATCACTCCGTTTCTTTCTGCAGTCACTCGAGTAACGTCCTATTTTTCCACAATTATAACAGGAAAAATTGATATTTTTCCTGTTGTTGCTTCTGTTTGTTTGCAACTCTTGTTCCTCTTGTCTGGTTTCTCTTATGCCATTGCACTGGATTCCTTTTACCCCATTCGGCCAACTTCCTGCAGTCTCTCTTCATATGACTTGTACCTTTGCAGTAAAAACAGATATTTTTGGGCTGCATTGCATGGAGATCTCCATAACTTTCCTCTTTATCTGATTCATCGGATACTAAGCCAGGCATCGCGTTTACCTTCATAGGAACTTGCCCTGTTCTCTACATTTCATCCAGCTGATGATCCAGTACTGCTTTAATCTCACCCTCATTTTGCAGTACTTTGGGCATAAACTGTAAACACATTCTCCACAGTTCACAGTGGTTCAACCCCAAAATCATTGCAGTCTTAAACTCTGACAATGTTCTCTTGGCTGGAGCGTATCCTTGTAAACATAGCCTTAACTTGTCAGCGTAATATCTCCTGGGATCTTCATTCTTTGTCTGTCTTCTGTTGATGTATTCCAGTTTCCTGTCTTCTTCATCTTTACCTATGAGAATTTCTTCAATAATTAAGCAAAGAACTCTCCTGTTTCATAATTAACAAATGCTAGTCCAGATCCTGTAGGCTGCAACAGTACTCCTGTCTAGCCCCACATGTGGTACATGACAATAACATCCCTTTCATTGCATCATTTGGTATTGTTTCCCAGTCATGATTGGACAAATGATCTTCCAATTTCGCACACCAGAGTCCAAAACTAAAGAACGAAAAGTTTTGACTTAAATTTTAAGTTCATGGTTAAATGCCACTTCTGACTTAATTTAAACCTGAACTTTAACCGTGAGGTTAAATATTTAACCCGAAATCGACGAATTAAAATTTAAACACAGGGTTAAAATCTTGAAATCCTGCATTTTCCCTATTTGTCTATTATTCAATCATCATTCAGCTGAGAAAGTGGCATTCAACTTTACGATATATTTAAAAGTGAAAACCTTGTTAAACAAATTTCACGTTTTAGATTAATTAATTTTTGCATGTAAACCCAAAATACGGTTTTAACTCAAAATATGTTTTGTTTTCGGTTACGTAATCAGCTGATTAGCGATGGTTATGTAATATTCTCCGTAAATCCTTCTCTCTGATTGGTTCAGATTTTCCCGGGAAATTCAAATTTAAAATTGAGAAAGTTTAATATTTAAGTAGCTATTCATTATTTTACAGAACTTTTAACCTCAAACTTAAAATTTGCGCATTCTTTAGTTTTAGACTCAGCTGGACATTTCTTTGTGATTTCTGGCATATTTCAGAGCCTTTTCTATAAAAGCCAGGATTCTTTTCTTAAGAGCAGTCTCAAATCTACCTAGTTTCTCATAGGGGTCCTCATTTGCACCTCTGCTTATCACCCTTGCATCTAGGAAATCTTTACTTTTCTGGTTTGCATATGCAAGCTTGGGTTTCTCTAACATTGCTGTTAATCTTGCAATAGGATCCTGATTCTCTGGTTTTCCATTGTTTTCCCATGTATTCACATACGATTTCTTTTCTTTCTTCGTCTTTACTACATCTCTTTGCACTGCTCCAACTATTTCCTCTAAAGCTTGTTTTCCTTGCTCCATTTGTTCCCATTTCTGCATTATGACCTGGAACTCTGAGAATTGGAGGTTTCTCCCTCCTCTGGCTTCGGTCATGCTTATTTCTATCTCTAAACCTCCTCACAAGATAACCTAGTGTACAATGATTCCACAGTGTACAGTGATGCTGTTGCTGCCTCGTTTTCAAAGATATCTCCACCTCTTGTTTCTCTCAGTACTACGTTAAACCAGTTACTCACTTGATTTGTCTTTCTTGGAGCTCTAGGCATTTAAGATGGGGTCCTTGATTCTTGCTGCTGCTACCATTTTTGTTGTAAATGCCCTATTCCATAACAGTTTCCCAAACACATATCTATCCAGGTACAATTCAGTTCCACTTAGCTATTAATGTCTAAACCCAGACACAATTTTGTCAGCTATTAATGTGAACAAGGACATGAGCTAGTAATCGATCAATGCCAAACCAATGGTCGCGATTAGCTATAGTACAGAGTCTCTATAACAACTATATTTCTCCACTTTAGATTCGAATTGGATCTTAACAGCGTAATTACAAGTAATGGGATGTTATATATAACATAATTAAGCAATCCTATTATGATTTACGTATTTACTAATTGACACATTTAGCTATTTATGTACAGCGTAATTTATTACGAGCCTCTGTATTTGCTAAATAACAACAAATGCACTTAATTATTGCTTTAAATTGTCTTCCTCTTTCATAGTTTTCCTTGTTCTTGCTGTATGATCATAATTTACTCTGGTTGGTTGGATAATCTTACAATGCATGCAACGGAAATGTGTTATCAAGTATTACGTAAACATGCAGTTCCAATTCTATAAAGGGCTAAAACCCTAAAACTGTGACCACTTTGATTTTTAAATGTGCTGTCTAATTATACCTTTTTATAGGAAAGTACAAAAACGCCAAAACAGAAACCCCTAAGAAGACCAGGGTGGGAGGCGCCCCGAATTTCTGATCTGAACAGATGCATCTTTATGTATATATTTGCTAAATGTGATCATCATGTTCTTGGAAAAAGTGCTGCCGACTGCCAAGCCCAGAGCCTAAAACTTAAGATAGAGAATCGAAATGAAAGTCAGTACAGGAAATCCTGTTTTATGAATGGGGTCAGGCAGTTTTGTAGATACCAGTTATTTTTGTAAACGAATATTATTTCATGTGGTTTCATTACTTTCTCTGTTTGGTTTCTGATCTTAGAATTAAAATCTACGCAAATGTAGAGACCCCAAAAAGAAAACTATGAATTGTTTTGTTCAACGATATTCTCTTAAATTTCCGGCTCGGAGCAGGGAATCTATACAGAGAGAGAGAGATGGCAACTTTGCAACAATTCTCTNTCTGAGGGAAAACTTGTTCAGTGTCTGAGAAGGAAGAATGTGGCTGTTTCTATTTTTGTATTTTCATTATAAAGAAATTATAATGATGAATACAGTTCTATATGAAAAAAGAATTGTAGTACAATTTTTGAAAATCCAGAAAGCTGAAAACGGAAAAATTCAACGAATTCTTAAATTGTTAATTTTCATTGTGGACGAAAAATGGTTGTATTTACATTTAAAATAAAAAAATGTCATAAGAAAGAAAGGTTCGCTAAACAAAAATAATGAAAAAATAGCAATTAACAGTAATCATAATGATAATACATAAATAATAAAATTGATAATAATAACAAAAATGATAATAATAATAATATCAATGATAATAATTTTGTAAAAAGAAAAAGTTTTGAATTTCCCGATTTTAACAAACCTAAAGTTTCGTATTCCGACAGAGTTTGGAAGTTTTAAACCTTGTATTCATGCATACAGGCAGTTGCAAATAATCGTTGCATGAAGGGGAGATCCTGTGCATGTTCTTGCTTTTTTAAGATTCATAAATATAGATGTAAATAACGGCCTATAGGCATACACACGTAGCAGATACAGCCTTGGACCAAGGGCTAACCCTTGTAAAATAGATAGTAAATTCCTTATGATATTTTTAGAGATTCCCCTCCAGGGCCCCTTGCAGACTTGCCCTCCTCAAAATTTCTAGAAACCATAAAAAATCTCCATTTCTTGCAGGTTTAAGCAGTTTCTTCTTGTTTAAAATTATGTATTTTTCATAACTATTTAGAATTCAAAATCTACAAAAAAATATTTATGCTTTCACCCTTTTTACGCCGAATTGATAGACAGATAAATTCAGGCAATGCCAGTGTTTCTCTCTCTCTCTCTCTGGACTGTTTGCTTTGCTAATGGCTTGCGCACTGCAGCTCTGTGCGCGGGAAGTAGTGTTTCTCTAAACAGTGCTTTCATATTCATTTTGTCGAAAAACAAGAATATGCTGAGGGATTTTTCGTGACATTTCGATATTCCCCCATCCAGATTTGAAATCAGCTTTTTAACCTGGACTAAAATTCAAATGCATGTTCTACAGTTCTATGCATGTTCTACAGTTCTATGCATGTTCTAAATTATTATGCATGTTCTAAATTGCGAAGAGCCTGCAAACTTGTATTTTATTATACAATGAAGTTTCTTTTGTTTAAAAAAAATCAAAAAATTTTGGAGGAATTTTACCCTTGATTTTTTTCGGGGCGTGCATGTTTTCCCTTCCAATATTTACCTAGTTACAGAATTTTTTAATGTGTTTTATATTTTAAATGCTGATTTTCAAGCTAGCCGCCAACTTTAAATCGTACTTTAATAATATCGCAGATTTTCCTGTTCAACTGATGGATTTTCAAAAACCGTAAATGTTATGCCACCAAAAATTTGGGCTCAATCAGTTCTGCTGTTTGTACGTTTATTTGAAATAAACAAATGAACAAACAGACACGCCGAAAATATATATAGATACAAGTTTCAGGTTGTAATTATAAAAATTCAATTTTAAGGCTGTAATTATATAAACACAAGTGCACAACACAATTATTTCATGTTCTACTCTAGCTACCCTTCGCCTAGCTAATTTTTATTATTTCACTGAATTGGCTTACTGTGTTCATTTCAATTTACTTTCCTGTTTTCATTTTACTTTGTCTTTCGTTTACGTTTCACTTTAGTTTCCTGTTTCCATTTCACTTTGGTTTCCTGTTTTCATTTCACTTTAGTTTCATATTTCCATTTCACTTTGGTTTCCTGTTTCCATTTCACTTTGGTTTCCTGTTTCCATTTTACTTTGAATTCTTGTTTCCATCAGTGTATATTAGTTTCACTTTAGTTTCTTGTTTACATTTAACTTTGGTTTCCAGTTTTCATTTCACTTTAGTTTCCTGCTTTCATTTCTTTTTAGTTTCATATTTCCATTTCACTTTGGTTACCTGTTTCCATTTCACTTTGGTTTCCTGTTTTTATTTCACTTTGGTTTCCTGTTTCCATTTCACTTTAGTTTCCTGATTTTATTTCACTTTGGTTTCCTGTTTTCATTTCACTTTAGTTTCCTGTTTTCATATCACTTTGGTTTCCTGTTTTTATTTCACTTTGGTTTCCTGTTTACATTTTACTTTAGTTTCTTGTTTACATTTAACTTTAGTTTCCTGTTTTCATATCACTTTGGTTTCCTGTTTTTATTTCACATTGGTTTCCTGTTTCCGTTTCACTTTGTCTTCCTATTTCCATTTCACTTTGGTTTCTGTTTTTATTTCACTTTGGATTCCTGTTTTCATTTCACTTTAGTTTCTTGTTTCCATTTCACTTTGGTTTACTGTATCCATTTTACTTTGAATTCTTGTTTACATCAGTGTATACTAGTTTCCTGTTTCCATCAGTATATATTAGTTCCCTGTTTCCATCAGCATTTAATAGTTTTCTGTTTCTAAAAGTATATACTAGTTTCCTGTTTCCATCAGTATATACTTGTTTCCTGTTTCCATCAGTAAATACTAGTTTCCTGTTTCCATCAGTATACAATAGTCTTGTGTTTCCGTTAGTAGATACTAGTTTCCTGTTTCAATCAGTATACTCTAATTTCCTTTTTCCATCAGAATATTCTACTTTCCTGTCACCTTCAGTTTACTCTAGTTTCCTGTTTCCAATAGTACATTATAGTTTCCTGTTTCCATTTGTAAATTATAAATTCCTGTTTCCATCAGTATATACTAGTTACCTGTTTTCATCGGTATACTTGAGTTTCCTGTTTCCATCAATATATTCTAGTTTCCTGTTTGCGTTAGAATACTCAAGTTTTCTGTTTCAATGTGTATATCTTAGATTCCTGTTTCCATAATTAAATTCTAGATTCCTGTTTCCATCATTAGATAGTAGTTTTCTGCTTTTATCAGTATATAATATATATCAATAAAAACCAGTTTCCTGTTTCCATCAGTAGATACTAGTTTTCTGTTTCCATTAGTTGATGCCGATATCCTGTTCCCATCACTAGATACTAGTTTCCTGCTTTAATCAGTATATATTAGTTTCCAGTTTCCATTAGTGCATGCCAGTTCCCTGTTTCCATTATTATATACTGGTTTCCTGTTTCCATCAGTAGATACTAGTTTCCCGTTCCCATCAGTAGATACTAGTTTACCGTTCCCATCAGTATATACTAGTTTCCAGTTTCCATTAGTGCATACTAGTTCCCTGTTTCCATTATTATCTACTGGTTTCCTGTTTCCATCAGTAGAAACTAGTTTCCTGTTTCCATCAGTTTATATTGGTTTCCTGTTGCCATCAGTAGATACTAGTTTCCTGTTTCCATCATTAAATACTAGTTTCCCGTTCCCATCAGCAGATACTGGTTACCTGTCTTTATATTAGTGTGCTCCACATACTTGAAAAAAAGCTATTTATTTAAATAAATTTTCTTCAAAGCCTGGGTGTATTTTATATTAAAAAGGCGGAGCCAAGTTTCGCTAATTTAAAATTTCTTTGAATTCATGCAACATCATGAAGTCATTGCTTAGATAATAGGCAACACTCAGGTTTGAACTAACATTAAAAACCGAACTAAGTTTATTTTGAATTATGCCTAGTGGAAACCATTAAACCTGGTGGAAACCATTAATCCTGGTGGAAACCATTAAACCTGGTAGAAACCATTAAACCTGGTGGAAACCATTAATCCTGGTGGAAACCATTAAACCTGGTNTCTTGTCAGCAGGTTACAGCTGAATATATAATGATTGTTTCCAGGGAGAAGAAAGATGGTTACAGCTGAATATATATAATGATTGTATCCAGGGAGAAGAGAGATGCTGCTTCTTGTCAGCAGGTTACAGCTGAATATATAATGATTGTTTCCAGGGAGAAGAAAGATGGTTACAGCTGAATATATATAATGATTGTATCCAGGGAGAAGAGAGATGCTGCTTCTTGTCAGCAGGTTACAGCTGAATATATATAATGATTGTATCTAGGGAGAAAAGAGATGCTGCTTCTTGTCAGCTGGTTACAGCTGAATATGGACAATGTGCTGCTGCGTAAGTATAGAATAAAATTAAATATTTGTTAATCCAAAATATTTGTTTATAAATTTATTATTGATATCTAAGCTAAAAATGGTCTAAAATAAGTATTTTCAAGTATTGTCTTCAATCCTATCTATTTTTTGTGCACGCTAGTAGCATTTGAATATAATCCAATTATGAATCCCTGACGACCGAAATATGTTTTCCAGCAACAAAAGCAAAATCATGATTTTTTTCCATAAACCACAAATATATTCATTTGCTCAATATTTTTTCTTTCGTAATAATTCTTCAGGCTTTCGACTATATAAGACTGTTGATGATAATTTTTCGTTTTTAACAAAAGCTTTTTAATTTGATTCATTAGATAAGTTTTTGAATAAACTGGAAAATCCTGTTTTGTTACCAGCAATATTTGGTCGGTATACGGGTACCCTATCACGATGTTATTCTATATTAGACCAAAATATCCAATCAGGATATGGTATAAAACCAGTTTTGTATGCTGCAGGTCCGCCCAGGCCGTGTCCAGTAAGATGACCGATGCTAACACCAAACCGGATTTTATTGCTCGAAGCGCCTGTAACTGGCTCACTCAGTTGGATGTAAGTACTAATTATATACATACATATATGTCAGGGGCGTATTCAAGATTTTGTCTAGTGGGGGGTTTAAACATTTTGCCCGAAAAGCAAAATTTTTTTGGGGTTAACCCCCCCCCCCTGGAACAAGGTACCCTTTATCCGAGCCAAAAATATTGAAGAAAAGGCTTTTTTTTTAATCTGGAAAAGTGTCGAATTATGACAATTTTCTTCTTGTTTTCCTGTTCCATAAATGTGCAAGTCATTGTTATGGTGAACCAAGCTTGAAAAAAAATCAATTTTTAGACCGGTAAAGTTGAGTATTTGTACGATTTTTACACGGACAACAGTTTAAAGGGTATCGTTGCAAATCGAGCTTGCCACTACAATCAAAGAGGAGAATATCAGATTTACAATGGTATACCCTTACAATCTTGCTGTGTTCGTCGAGTACATAGGTACAGGGTGTCCCACGAAACATGACAGTTAGTAAATAGTTTTTAATGTCTTCTTACATACACTGTCTTAGATATTAAAGGCTGTTTGCAGTTTATTTCGTTTAAAAAAATCTTTTACTCCACTATATTTTACTTTGAAGTTAATTTTACTACTGCAATATATGAATCCTAGTCCTATATAATATTTTTATTATCATCTTTGGTATCAAACAACTTAACAAATTATGGCAGAAGACATTCTAAACTATTTACCAACTGTCATGTTTTGTGGGACACCCTGTATGTGTGTAAACGTATTTATAAATTTGATCTAAATTCCTTTGTATGATCAGCTAAAAATTCCTATGTGCACTGCGTACAGCCTGAACTCAACGCAGCGCACAGCGTAATTTCCAGCTGCATAAGCGGATGTACTCGACGAACATAAACAGGGTTTAAGGGTACCGTTGTAAATCAGACATATAGTGTCACTTGAAATTATGCATACAGTTCTTTTATCCCTAAATATTTAGGATTGCTCTGCCCGTCTCACCTTAGACTGCTTCACCAAGTCCCAGATCATGACAATGAGGGATAAACAGATTGAACAGATGCTCCGACAGTTCGGGAATATTCCAGGATGGGACGATTCTAAATGCCCCGTCGTCAAGTAATTTTTACTTCTTATAAGACAGCATGAGAATAGACTGTTAAAAGTCGTCTTCGATCATTGATTTTTTATATAAAGCTCGAGCGATAAAACATATGTTTTATATATGTTATATACTGTACAGGGTTCTCCTCAAAGGATGGGAATTAAGATAAGACAGTACATTATTAATTTAATGTTTCTCTAAATGATAAAAAGCTCTTTGCTTCTATCCAGGGTGTACCAATAAACATGGGAATTCAGTGACGATTTGGATATCCTTATTAGACCAAATTTGCTGATTATTTAGGTAACCCGTGGGTTGACATAGACTAAAAAATTCGAAGTTTTTCGAAATTCCACAGGGTACCAATGTGCAGGCAAACGGCGGGTGAAACTATGGCTAAAAATAATAAAATAAACCTGGACAACACCTGGTTCCCAAAATAGTTCTTACATGGTTCATAGTTCTTACATGGTTCATAGTTCTTACATGGTTCATAGTTCTTACATGGTTCATAGTTCTTACATGGTTCATGTTCTTACATGGTTCATAGTTCTTACATGGTTCATGTTCTTACATGGTTCAAGTTCTTACATTGTTCATAGTTCTTACACGGTTCATGTTCTTACATGGTTCATAGTTCTTACATGGTTCATAGTTCTTATATGGTTCATAGTTCTTACATGGTTCATAGTTCTTACATGGTTCATGTTCTTACATGGTTCATGTTCTTACATGGTTTTCATGTTCTTACATGGTTCATAGTTCTTACATGGTTCATAGTTCTTACATGGTTCATAGTTCTTACATGGTTCATAGTTCTTACATGGTTCATAGTTCTTACATGGTTCATGTTCTTACATGGTTCATGTTCTTACATGGTTCATAGTTCATACATGGTTCATAGTTCTTACATGGTTCATAGTTCTTACATGGTTCGTAGTTCTTACATGGTTCGTAGTTCTTACATGGTTCATGTTCTTACATGGTTCATAGTTCTTACATGGTTCATGTTCTTACATGGTTCATAGTTGTTACATGGTTCATGTTCTTACATGGTTCATGTTCTTACATGGTTCATGTTCTTACATACATATGGTTCATAGTTCTTACATGGTTCATGTTCTTACATGGTTCATAGTTCTTACATGGTTCATGTTCTTACATGGTTCATGTTCTTACATGGTTCATAGTTCTTACATGGTTCATAGTTCTTACATGGTTCTGGTTCGTAGTTTTAGGCTAATTATTAATAGGTTCCAAAAAGTTAAGAAAAGGTTGAGGAGATTAAGAACCTTCAAATAAAGAAGATTTTATATCTTCATCACTGTTAATTCCCATTTTTACTTGGAAGCATCGTTAATGCCATTTATGTATTTTTAAAATTAAAACGTTATTTGACGAATACAATTATTGATTTGTTTAGGGAGTATCAGATGAGAAGTGGTGCAGAGACAACCTTTATCTCTTTTTCTCTTTTCTTTGCTGTCCTCATTCTTCTTAATCAGCTTTAAACTCCTCTATTCAGTTTTATGTGTTTAAACATGTTTGTCTGTATATATATATATATATATACCACTATTCTCCCATTGTTTAGCTTTTTCTTTGCTTAATCTCTCTTTTTTTTTTGAGACAAAACAGAAATTTTTCTCTAACTCTTTAATTTTTTTGACCGATAATTTTTTCAATGAGCTTTTTTAAATAGTTTGTTCTGCATTTAACGAAAGTTGGCTTTATCCCTATCATTATTTAGGGGAAATAAGTAATTTTTTTTCAAAATTCAAAATTGAAATTATGATTTTGCATATATTTGATTACGGAGGTTTACGGAAAGCAGTGGAATTTATAAATATTTATGAAATTTTTAAAAACGTCAGTTCTGACAACTATATATTTTAGCGACATTTATCACTGTAAATAGAAAAATATCACATTTTAATGTTGTAGGTATTTACTTCCAACATTTTTAATCAATGTTTTTAACGGTAACTTTTTATTATGTTTAAACAGATGTATTTAAAACATTTGATATTTTGATTAACAAGTAATAAAAATAATATTTTATGATATATTAAAGAATGTAATTGCTAACGTCAATATAATTATTATTTTGGTAAACCAATAATTATGGGACAGTGGTCAGCGTTTATATCAATACGACGAAGACAACTTTTATATTTTATTTAAGTTTTAATTTCTAACAAGTTTTTTCCAAATTAAACGTTTAAAAATAAACCAAGAGAAGATGTTAATTGCCAACTTCCACCTAGATACATATGTTTAAAGGGATTGTTCACCTAGATAAATATGTTTAAAGGGATTGTTCACCTAGATGAATATGTTTAAAGGGATTGTTCACCTAGATATATATGTTTAAAGGGATTGTTCCCCTAGATAAATATGTTTAAAGGGATTGTTTACCTAGATAAATATTTTTAAAGGGATTGTTCACCTAGATAAATATGTTTAAAGGGATTGTTCACCTAGATAAATATGTTTAAAGGGATTGTTCACCTAGATAAATATGTTTAAAGGGAAATATGTTTAATGCCCATGGTAGAATTTTTTATTTTTATTGTGAAGGAAAAAAATGCTATATTTTTTTTAACCTGTTTTACTCCCCATGCACCCATGGTATCCCTCAAAAACTGTCAGCCCATTCGGTCCAGCCGTTTGGCCGGCTATAGCTATACATATAAATATATATGAGCAAAGAGCTTTATTATATAGATTTATAATACTTTAGAAGCAATTTCTTCCTATTTTAGATAAATTCTTATATAATCGTTGCAATTTTTATCCTATATTATATAAATTGTTACATATATTGTTACATATTAGCATTGTACAACTATAGTTTGTATCTATCTATCTACACTGCTCTGGTAAAGCGTAACCGTAGTGTGACTATGGTTCTACCTATGGTAGAGCGTCTAAGAAATTGCCCACTAGTCATGCCCTAACTTGTGGCCAGAAACGAAGAAAAGGGGCAATAACAGTGCCTTTCAGCAGATCCTAGAGCATGAAATATGTGTAGTCCAGAGTAGGAAGTTATCCTAGAAATAGGGAGGAGGCGGAGAGATTACAAGGTGTCAAAGCAAGAGGTCGTGGACGAGAACGTGGGAGAGGTCGTCCAGGCCCCCCCCCTACGCGTTCCACCCCTGAGGGGGGGTACGAAGGGGGGGCTTATTTTATATTACATCTGAATGCATTTTCCTTCCTCAGGAAATCTACATTCTACACATTACATTGCATTGCACTTACCCAAACTAAAAGATTAAGAAAAAAAATTCTATTCTGTTTCACAACAATACCCTTCAAAGCTTTGTTTGTTACGTATTTTCAGCAGTTTCTTCCTTTTTTGGATAAATTATTACATAGATCAATTTCTTTCTGTTTAAGATACAATTGTCACATTTTAGTTAATTTCTTCCTATTTTAGATAAACTGTTATATATTTGCAGCAAAGGAAGTGAGTTTTTTCCACAAATTCTGATGTTCTAATCCTAATATCTTTGCCATACAATGCCGTAGACCTTATATATTTCTAACTATAAATTTTGTTAGATCAAATAATCTAAGTTTGAAATGTCATAGGTATGGACTGTCAGGTTGTACAGATATAGGGATTAGAAAATTCGAGTTTGTTGCAAAGACTCAACTCCTTTATATATATTTCACATATCTTTTATAAACTTCATATTCCTATCTCTATATCGTTATTACTATTTCATAATCTAATTCTAAATCAACTGTTTTATGATAAAATACAACATTTTCAGATCTATCTTTTTAAATTCTGAATTTTTAAACTATTGCGTTTTTATTCCGACTAAGAACTCCAAGATGCATGTTTTCACCTTAAAGACCTAGAATTATATATTTTGCAGAAAATCTCTGTCCAGTCTGCAAAATTGCAGGAGTGCCCCCCCCCCTCTAA
>NW_019396620.1:15333-22015 GCF_000591075.1 Eurytemora carolleeae | reverse complement strand
CCCCCCCCTCCTAACCACGAACCTGGTTTTAAACCAGTTAAACCTGAAAGTGTTCTTTTTAATGCAAATGTTTAAAATGAAATCATCAGTTGAATATTGTTGAGTATAGGAGGTAAATGCATTATATTCTAAAATATCTGTAAAAAAAGAATTAAGCAAGGAAATATCTATTTTTAGAGAATGGTTTCCTCTATTTGGTTTATTTTGTTGATTGCTGGTGTGTATGCTAGATCACCAATCAGGAGAGTTTTCAGTAAAATTGTTAAAAGCAGAACATAAATATACAAAATTTCAAATTTTTGAAACTTTGATTATTCATAAACCTTCCCATGGGGTCACGTGAGGTCCCAAACAAAATTTGGGCCCGATCGGTTCAGCCGTTTTGACGTTTATTGTATACAAACAGACAGCCAGACAAGCAAAGTATATGTATAGATTAGGCTTTTAGGGTGCTTCGAGCCCATCTTCTATTTCAACTTAATTAATTGTGGCTTTATCTGTTAGCATCTTCTCAGTATAAAACAAAAACAAAAAAGTTTGCGGATTTCATAATATTTTTTCGCTCATTTTCAGAATTTTACAAAATAAAAAAAATTTTAAATACAAATTTTTAAAATTTTATCATTCATAAACCTTCCCTAGGGTCACTCGAGGTCCCACACAAAATTTGGGCCCGATTAGTTCAGCCGTTTTATTGTTTATTGGATACAAACGAACAGACAGACAAGCCAAATTTATTTATAGATGGGCGCCAGAAAATTGCAAGAGGGCTATTTCTTTTAAATCTATAGTACTTATGCTACAGTGGTAGGCGGTTATGTCAATACAACGAAAACCACTTTTTTATTCACGTTTTTATTGTTAACAAGGTTTTATCGAATTACAAGTTTACAAGTAATCAAAAAGAAGCTTTTTTAAATTGCAAGCTTCTCTTGACTTCTAGGTTTATATAAGTATCTATGCTGTTTAACAGCTTGATTTAATCGAAATTGAAATAGCAAATCGTCTTCATTGTGTTAATATAATCGCCTACCAGTGTAGTTTACTGTTTTAAATATTTATTGAAAACTATTTGATCTACAGTGAAGAATGTTTTCGAGCTTTAAATGATTATTTTCAGTGTGTTAATGTGTAAGTATTCAAACTATGTATGACCCTTTCAAAACTTCCCTTAGCCTTTACTCCCTTCCACCATTACTCCCCTTCCCCTTTACTCCCCCATTTGCTCCCCTCCACCTTTACTCCCTCCCCCTTTACACCCCTCCACCTTTACTCCCCTCCTCCTTGACTTCCATACCCTTTACTCCCCTCCCCTTTACTCCCCTCCACCTTTACTCCCCTCCCCCTTTAAGGTTATCAAAATTAAAAATAGCTCGTTTTTCTAATGTTTTTTTCTCCACTGTATTTCAGTGGAAAGGAGGATCTCCAGATAGGAGTGGATTTGAGTGACAAAGAAACGATTATTAAAGATGGATGTTCTTGGTTAACTAAACTAGCGGTAAGTACAGGAAAAGAAAAATTACAGTTTAAGGGAGGGATAGAAAGCCTTGAACCGGAGGGCTCTCAGTTTGCCTATATTCCTCCCACATATACAGATATATCTTCCTTCAATTATACTTTTTTAATTCTAACTTTCTTTACATCTGAAAAGTTTAAAATCTACAAAATGCTTAGCTGCACATTTTTTTAACTTCATATAATAGTCCAACGAACACGAAACACAGCAATCGTACAGATTTAATAACTTACTACTATAGCTGATTTTCAAGCTACTGATCTTGATTTAAACCAATTCTATGGGCCTGGTTTACTGTAATATATTTTGTATTAAAAGAAAATCTAGATGATTTGACAAGTACTATCGGTCAACTTTTATGCAGCTAGATCAAGTTGTACAGTATACATACAGACTACATAAGGCAAAATGGGGCAGTACACTCAATGAATCAGCCCCTTCTAGGGAGATTATAATGTAAAAGCTCTTCTGAATTAAATAATCCCTTTGATGATTAAAAAAGAGAATTCTTTTTTAAAAGAGATTAAATGTAATTGAAAAAAATAACTTTAAGATAAATCTCTTTTCTGTACCTAGGATTGCAGTATACCTGTTGACTGCGTGAGCTCCCAAGAGCAACTGGAAGAACTGGTTTCTGTGCGGACCACGTGGTTAGATTTGTTCCGAGGTGTACCGGGTTGGGATTCCACCACATGCCCTGCTGCCACGTAAATATCTTTTAAAACATTACATCAATTGATTTGGTAAAAAGAATTATCTACAAGTGATCCTAAATCTCCAGAGAACCCATGCTTTTGTAGAAAAAGGGTTAATATGGAGGGTTACTTCTAATTCCTTTTTTAAATCAATTGGGTAGGACATATTTAATCAACCTTCAGGGTGTCCCACAAAACATGACAGTTGGTGAATGGTTTAAAATGTCTTCTTCCATAATTTTTTAAGATGTTTGATACCAAAGAGAATAATAAAAAATATTGTATGGGAGTCATCTTAAAGTAAAATTAATTTCAACGTAAAATATACATATTTGAGTAAAAGATTTTTAAACAAAATAAACTACAAAAAGTCTTTAATATCGAATACAGAAGACATTCAAAACAATTCACCAACTGTCATGTTTCGTGAAACACCTTGTATATAAAAATTATATAATCTGATTCTCCTATAATGCATTTCTTATATTTTCAATGCATACCATTATGAAGGGTTAAAACTAAGCCCCAAAAAACTGTTTCAGCTCCCTTCGTGAAGGTCTGACTAGAATCAATGAATCTGTTGAGTTTGAGGGCACCCCAGAACCAGGAACTGAAAATGACTCTGGAGAAATCGACTCAGACTCAGACGAGGACGACAATTCAGACGAGTCTTATTCGAAATAAAGATAGAGCTACTGGATTTTCACAAAAAATCTAGAAATATGATAATTATACGTTGAAATAATTATTATGGATTGAATAACGTGTCCGTGTATCCGAAAAATTAACGAACACAAAAATGCTATCACACAATTAACATCTTATTAACATGATCTTATTAATAAAATATCATATTTACTGATTTGGGACACCCAGGCCTCATTGAGCCCCCAGACATATTTATATGTTTTCTAATGTTGACCAAGCACCACGGCAGTGCAAACATCTCCGTTGTTATATCGGAGGTTTTTTTACAGTGTCTTTAGTGTAAAGGTATGAGATAATCGTTTGAATTCAAGCGTGATATCTTCAGCTCAGGCTCTCAAGTTTGATTTGAAATCGTGATTTAGAAAACAATAAGTTTAAAGGATCAAAAAGACAAAATAGACCCAAAGTTTTTACCGGAGAAAGGAGTGACGTCACAAGCTTGGCTTGATCGCTCACAAATCTGATTCATTCCTCCGGTATATACAGAGTTTACAAAACGCTCACAATTTATATAAACAAACAGAATATAATAAGTGAAGGAGATTTTTTAAGGATACAGATAACTATGACATCTTTTAACTTCCAAGCGGCATTCGGGGGACTCCAGAATACTCTAGCGGTGTTCGCTGGGGCGTGTGAAACTGGTTTTAAAGAGATAGGAACTGGTGTGAATGCGGCTAACGATAAAATCGAAAAGCTCGAAATTATGATTCAGGATCTAACATCCCTGGTCAAGAACCAACAAGAGAAGATCACCAAGAAGGAGGAGAAGGAGGAAGGGGAAGCACTAATGCTTGAGGTTAGTGGTCAAATAATGATTAAGAGAATCCCGTCCAGGATGAAAGCTACAGCTCACGAAAAACTAAGAGTTGATTCAGCAAATCAATTCGAATGGTTATCAACAACCCCTGAAGGAGAGCATACGACCCTTTGGATCAAGCATGATTCTAAATCTATGGTTAGAAATGCTATTAGAATGAAGTTAAATTGGGAAAGAGAACTACCCCCTAACTCTCGAGACAGAAAAAGTGTATCCAGCATCATTATTGAACAGGTTGCACCAAGATCATTCACACCACTCTTGAGTAAACTCCGATCTAACCTGGTAAGCATGAGAGAGGAAGGTAGAGCATCAACTTCATTTGTGCAAAATATTAGGTATGAAGCCAGCTCTGGTACTCTGGCCTATATATACCAAGAGAGGACTGTTAAGCCAACTAGAGCAACAGTCCTTGGTTACGTAGCCAATCGTCCTTTGGAAGGACGAGAGTTTGAGAACGTTCCCTGGTATGACACCAGGACAGGACAACTACAGGGAAGATTTAATGAGAGACCGGGCGCTGCAGCTGCAAATGGTGCTATAAGAAAAACTGCGCAAAGAAAACCAGACAACAAGCATCCTCAGTTTGCATCAGGTTCAAACAGACAGCCAATTATAGAAAGGGGAGGGAGGGACTCTCAGCATACCTACCCTGAACCTCACAGAGAGCCAGCAACTCCGCATAATTACTATAACAGTAACAGAAACCAACGAAAAATTGACAACATCAACACCAAGGGAAAAGTAACCTCTCGCCCAATACCTAAGTTCCCAATGCCAAAGCTGAAGCTCCAACCTAAGCATGAAGACGACATTAATAAACCAAATACTTGGATCTCTACATCATACCTCCTCATTCAAGATGAAATCACAGAAATGAATACAGCAGTAATATACGGAGAACAAGACGAACCTAACCCAGAAGTAATTACACTCAGAATGCAAATTGACGTATTACAACAGGATAAGTGCCCCATAAGCTTGAAGGAACCCACCAGAGAAAATACCAATAGTCTAATTGAGATCATGAAGAGAGAAATGAACGTCGAGCCAGATTTGTCTCTTTATCATTGGATGTCGGAGCTGCATTCTCATGATCCTAGGAGAAGGATACTTACTCTAGCTCTTAATGAGAAAGACGACATCTCTGCCCAACTGTACAAGCTAGGATCGTCCAAAAGCTCAATAGGAGCTATCAACACCTTGCTCCACAGCATCTGCAGGAGTCTACTCCAATACCAAGCTACTCCCTCCAACTTTCTTCAGATCAAAATGGAAGCAGTATGCAGGATAGAAGAAATCTTTAATGCTATAACATTAAAGATTAATTCTGCTCTCAAAAAGATTAAGGCTGAGGAGAGAGCAGCTGACCCAATAGATCTTGATATTGACGAGGATAACTTCAAGTACAACAGGATGCGCAATTACTTTCTTGAAGTCGGATGCACTGATGGTCAGCTCTTGGATCAGGTAGACACAAAACATAGCGAGTTAACCACCAGATATGGAGTAAACTATGCCGATGCTACTTTGGGCGAGTACATCAATATCTTCCCCTGGAAATTTATTATCGGAAACGAGATGCTCAACAAAGATTACTATGCCATGAAGAATGAACTCAATTTCTTCCATGAAGACGATCCAGCCTCAATTTCTGAAGAAGAGATGGATCAGGATCAGAGCATGAATGCAAAACGTAAGAGATCTCCAAACCCAGAAACCCCAACTAAACCTAATAAACCAGCCAAAACAGCCTCTTCACTGGCAATAGAAAACAGAAAACCAACTCCCATCAAGCCTTTTCCAGCAGAGATATCTAGCCTGGAAATCGACCAAACCAGTAGTGAATATGGCCTAATAGATGGAATATCGAAACTTCACGATATGACAGAGGATGTGAACCTTGATAGAGCAGAGAATGAGGATGACGGGATAGCAGCTCCTCAAGAGCCTCAAGATGTAGAGACAGAGCCGCTAAATAAGGACAACACCACCTTATCCATGAAAGCAGCTTCTGCCCTCTACAATAAAGTCACCGCTGCAAAAGATAAGTTCAAACGTTGAATTCATATTGAAGGAAGTAAAAACTTTTTGTGAAAATGTTTCAAAAATATTGAGAAAATAGTTTTGATAAAATGTGTGCAACTATATCTGTAATGTTCCGATTTTTTTTTCCAAATTTCACTAATTATGTTTTTTATGAGAAAAAAAGTATTCGCTTTTTGCATGCATAAGTTCCTAATTAAAATTATGCAACTTTTAATGATATTTAATCTTTTCCGATTAAACAAAAAATGAAAGAAATAAATCGTTGAATCTTCCATCAATTTTTAAATTCAAAAAAAAAAACTAAATAATCTTTTTTTTCAAATATTTCGAGTGTAAACGCTAAAAAAGCATTTTTATTTTGTTTTTGTTTTTTGACACTAGTATCAAGAGGAAAAACTCCTCAATTATTTTTATTTTTTACATCTATCCACCTTTTTTGAGGAAATAGTTTTAAAAAAAGTGTGCAACTATATCTGTAATGTTCCGATTTGATTTTTTCTAAATTCCACTAGTGTGTGATTTTTATGAGAAAAAAGTATTCACTTTTTTCATTCATAAGTTCCTAATTAAAATTATGCAACTCTAAATTTTGTTTAATCTTTTTCCGATTGAACAAAAAATGAATAAAATTCTTTGAATCTTCCAATTTTTAAATTGAAAAAAATGAAACAATCTTTCTTTCAAATATTTTGAGTGTAAACGCTAAAAAAAAGCATTTTTTATTTTTTGTTTTTTGTTTTAATATTTGTATTGATAGGAAAACTCCTCTATCATTCTTATTTTTTACACCTTTTTCTTTTACAATAAGTAAAAATCTTGCATCTTAAATTATTCAGTTTTTATCTTTATTTAAATTTTTTCCCCTGAGTATAAAATGGATGACCGGGGTGGAGG